>NW_025787875.1:0-12653 GCF_021130785.1 Homalodisca vitripennis
TTCATCAGTTTGAAGGTACGGACTTTTGAATGATTTTATCAACAATTTACCTTTTGAATTACACGTACCAACTTATCAGTATCTGGGGTCCTGGCACAAAACTCGAAAAAAGACTAAAAGAGGAGCCCGGGTATAAATAAATTAGATCAAGCTGCTATGGAACACGATATTTTTTTATGCAAAACATAGAGACACAAATTCCAGACATATAGCAGATAAAGTTTTGCAAGATAAAGCAATGGAAAAGATTTTTTCAAAAGATGCTAGTTTGGGTGAAAGATTTGTTGCGCTTCCAACAGCTGGAGCAATGTTTTTGAAGAGAAAACTAGGAATGGGAATCGAAGAGAACTTGAAATTTTTACTATATAAATGGAGGTGAATGTAAATTTCAGCAAAAATCAGAAGAAAAATAAAATCCGCTTTTAAGAAGAAAATACCCGTTAGTATTAAATTTTTAAAATGATCAACTAAAAAATGGCGAAGATAAGTTTATTTTTAACAAATAGACAATACAATAAACTCGAAAAACATAAGAAAAACAATAAAGGAACCAGAATAAAATTTTTCTTATAATCAGTTGAAAGAACTTAAAAATGGTTGGACTTTTGAAAGATTTATTAGATTTTGGAGAAAATATTCCAGTTGTTAAAAATGTTGTTCCTTATGTTCGTAAAGCTGCTCCAATCGTTAAAAAGGATTGTTCGAAACATTTTAAATTGGTTAGATAAAGAGTTGGAAGATGTTACAGGATCTGGATTAGATGAAAAAAACTTTGAATTACGTGAAATCAAACATTGAAAAAAAAATTTAAACCTTTAACATTCGGGAATTGGAAGAAATCTGCAAAAATATTAAAACATTTTAGAGGAATCTTCATGAGAGATACATTACCTGAAAAAGTTAAGAAATTTGGAATGTGGAATTGTGAATTAGGACTCGATATGGGAAGTGGAACGCATTTGGATTTGTTATTATAAAAATGATAAGAATGCATGTTATTTTGATTCGTTTGGAAGAATTGAGAACAAACCACCTATAGAATTGATTAAAAATATTGAAAAAATCAAGCGTCTACTACAATGAGTCTCAGATTCAAGACGATAAAAGATCCCCCAATTTGTGGTCATTTATGTGTTTTTGTGTTGAGATGAACTGAGTACTGGTAAAGATTTTAAAGAAGTTGTTTAACAAATTATTACTTAATACATATGGATTCACAAAATATTTTTGACGTATTTGGGAAACACAATGTATTCAAAATGTAGATTAATAGTTTGAATTTTTGATAGTTTGAGAAATGTGTTTGATTAACAAGTTTGAAAATTTATTACATAAACCTTCCACGATTCAGATATGTTTGCTGTCGAGATTGAAGATTTTTAAAGCAGGAATATGATATACAAAATTGCAAATTTCATGAGTTCAAATGAAGTTGCTGATAAAATAAAAACATTGGAAATAAGAAGTTTGATGATGGTGTAAAAAAATTATTTACCAATTTAATGTCTCATATCGACAAATAAGCTGATAAAATTTACTGAAGAGATCAAAGTTGAAAAAGAATTATGGTAGTTTGGCCTAATAAAATATGTATTGTCGGATGTTCGACCGTGGTATTGACAAACATGATGTTGTTGTTAAAGAAACAAATTGCTATATTATTAAACCTCTAAAATTATCAGATAACATCGACAATCGATAATTGTTGATTTACATGATCCGAATGTTAAAAAATGCCTTAGATTTTATAGGAAAAAGAATTAGCTGGTGGTTAGTAAAGGAATTAATCCATTTGATGTTGTTGTAATGATTTCAATTAGAAGAGTCCTATTAAAAATGTTTAATGAACTAAAACAAAATTATGAGAATCATAAACAGCATGTTAAAGATTTTACAACAGAAGTCTATGAAAAACTTGATGAAAGAAGTAAAAGATCAGTAGACGATTGTTGGTGAAATTAATGAAAAACTTACTAGATTTAAAGAGTCTTTTGATAAGTTTAGTTTAGATGCTACGAAAACTTTTGAGAATATTGGTCATAAATTTGTTGAATACAATGATTCTTATGCTGTCAAATTTCAAAAATTAGAAGAAAAAATTAATAAGTTCGAGGAAGATCTTACTGAAATAGGTTTTTCTCGCAGGGTTTTATGCATAATACAATTTCCTTATATAAATGGCGCTCATATATTGTGTGAGGTGTAAGGAAAAAACTGAAACAAATGATATAAAATACTATGCAAATATCAATGGAGTTAAAAGAGTTTCTGGAAAATGTGCTGAATGTAACACTAAAAAGAGCCAATTTATAAAAACTTGATTTTGAAATTTTTTTCCTAATAAATAGAGATGGCGGGACATTACAGTGCTTTCGATCTTTTTTATAATGCAACACGAAAGGATTTGAAAAAAGACATTGGGATGATATTTCTCAAAAATATGAATTATCCGAAGATATGATGAGATTATACGTAAACAAATTGAATTGGTATAACATTGCTAATATCAAAATCTGTCCCCAGAGTTCATTCAAGAAAATATACATTATCAATTAAAAGATCATATGTCTGTTCTTTGTCTCTATCAACACTTGAGTATAAAATTTTTGGATGAAAATAAAGATACAGTTGATTGGAACAATATTATAGATAGCGGTTACTATCCTGTGCAAATTTTATTGAAATATGTGACCGAGATCGCAAATTTAAGGAAGAGAATCCCGAATATGACGAAGTAGATCATTAAAAATGACTCTAATCTTTTTAATTATTTTACTAAAATTTATTCTTTTCTTATAAAAACGTACATTAGATCGATGAAAAAATGATATCTTTCTTATACATGATGTTTAAAATTTCTAAATTTTCTCTTATTAAATGGCGGACAACAGAAAATATGCTAGTGAGATTGAAAGGGCGGAGTTTACAAATTTCTACATCCAATTAGTCAAACATACATTTGAAATGAACCGAATAATAGAACTGAGTTTTATATTGAATTTTCGATCATAACGTTTTGCTCGTCTAACGTCCAGACTGTTTATATTTCTGGAACGTTCTAACAATCAACTAGATGGTCAAGGCATATCTTGGACACACTGATAACTCTGTTAGAATACTAATTCGATTAATTTTTATACCGAGTTTTTATTATTTCTAAGATTGAAGTCTCTAAGAATAACACAATCATTGATAGACTCTAGAAGTCGAAAACTGTGGCCAATTAAGCACACGCGAGAGCGAAGGAACTATTTCGATATTCAAAACCAAGTGATTGTAGTTTCGTCAAACTTCTAATGGCTTTGAATCAGATTTTAAATTTTGGTGATTTTGAAGCAGCTGGACAATTTATCGTCTTTTTGGATTATGGATTTTTTTGAAAATGTTACTATTCCGATCTATAATAGGAGGATTTTATCAAAGTTTTATACTGAGCAGGCAGACAATGATTCGTACTTCTGAAGACTGCAACTGGAAATTGTTATGCCTGTTGATGGAAAAAATAACAATTACAGATTTTTTTTATTAGAGCTCCAATGATTGATTATAAAACCACGAGTAAAATTTAGGTTGATTTGATGAAATTACAAAAAGTCAAACCATTATGTTTAATTTTCTAGATTGGCAAATGTATTTGTGAACAAAAAGGTAATTCCGGAACAACATTATTCGTTTCGATATTACAAATATTTATAGAAGACTATCTTCAATCCCACGTTCGCTTACCAATACGTTTTCAAGCACAGACATAGACAGAATAGATCAAGACAAAACAATCCTTCAAATTTATGATAGGTAGTGGATGTAAAAAATATCAGAGTCTAAACTTGAACGGTTCTTTATTCATCCAGATAAATTACAAAATATAAACATTTCAGGCTGGTCCTTTTCACAGATTCACATGTAATCAGATGTCCCCCAAGATTTTTAAGAAAGTTTTACTGAAATAATAAGGAATCCAAAAGAATTTTTACCGAATAGACCAATTTATGTCATTGATACAACAAAGAGTTTGACAAAAATTTCTTGTTCAACAGAACGATCATAATTTATCAATATGGATTTTCAAAATGCGCTGATTACTAACCTCGACATGTTATGTGGTTGTGGTTTCTGAGAAAATGTTTTAGCCTACTTGATGTGATTACAGAACGCATATTACGATGAAATCTCAGTAAAATTTTCTTGAAAAAATCGTCTTATTGTCTATATTATTCATTGGACAAATCGTACAACTTTACAGGAATTAGTTAAAGACATTGAAATAAGTATTACATTTACTAATTTCTCAAAAGAATATCTTAAAAAATGGGGATGAATATTAACAACAAAAACTATTCCATAGGTCATCTTAAGGGTTGGACCGGAAGTTATGATTTTAAACAAATACTTTAATATTTACTGATCCTATATCCCAAATTGTCTGTCAAAAAAGCTCCAATAGTTCTCGAAAGATAAGAGTATAAAGATAAGGGATGATTCTGGGTAGATTTTGATCTAATTTTTTGTGTATTTTCATGAAATCTTTAAGTTTGAACTCGCTGGTTTTTGAAGTATCAGATTTTTCAGAATTTATTTAGTTTTTTATTTTTTTTCATGAAATATTAAGAAATAGGGGATGAATTCACCCTTATGGATTAATCCGTTAAGTCGAAAGAGTTTAAGTATTTACTAGATGTGTACCAAATTTCTTTAAAATCGGTTGAGTGTTTTTTGAAATATAAAATTATTAATAAATTTAGTAAACGAGCACTCCTAATTGAACAACTTATATAGCAGAGTTATAGCTTATAACTTTCGAGAATCTCCGTAGCTCATGTGGTAAGTTACGCTTGCCTTCAAAGCCTGAGGTTCTGGGTTCAAATCCAGAGACTTCAGGCGCGCTTTTTATTGAGGAAGACATGGTTTGATCGTTCAGTGGTTGGGGACAAGTCTTTACACGAGTGGCCCATAGTGTAATGACTATAGAACAAGCCGAGTAATGACAACTGTGGTTTGGCGCGGCCATTTGCTTCCTCACCTTTCCCACTTCATTCCTTAATTCCTTCTCTTCCTTAATTCGTACATTACATTCTCACATCGTTCATTAATACAAACATTACACATTACAAAACACCCACAACAAATTCCCTAATTGTATCTCTCCATCAACTTCTACACAGTAGTTACCAAAGAAAAAATGAGACTTGGGAACAAAAAAATTCCAGCGTCTAAAGACCCGAATTTACAGCTCCTAGCCATTAAACTTGGTTGGAACAGTAGCAGTGGCCAATGCCAAGTCGTCTAAACAATAGACACCGCGTAAAAGTTGAATGTGATGTGATTCCCCATAGCGCAAACACGCACACTAACAACACTACAACCAAGATGACACAATCATGCTCATTTTGTATGTCTTTCATGATAGAATAGTCGTAATGAATTAGGCTGAATGGTGCCAACGTTTTTTATATCTCGAATTGTATATATACAAGTGTCTTCGTCGAGAGGGGACGCGAGCGAGGCGATGGCTACACGCAGCTGGAGGAGCTGTATCGTAGGAGGATCTGTGCAAGTGGGGTCTTATTTTTTCACTCATATAGAGAGTGGGTTGTCTGGATATGTCACCAATCATGACCAACCAAGCCTTGGACATTCTGCGTAAGACCGCGGCGGATCAACCTCACGCCAGAGCACACACTAGATGCGCTCTATATAGCTACTCGCACGGCTTAACCTTACTTCAGCCGTTACACAAAGGAGGTCGAGTACACATTTAATCTACACAACTTTAGAATTATCTAAGACTTCACTCTCATGTGATGAACATCACCACTCTAACAGCGTACACTCACCAACACAGACTTTCTTAAGCGCGTTTAATCTCTACATCTATACAGTAATTAGCGGTATAGTGAGTTCTTCTCCAGTAATCTATATATCATCTACTTAGTATGATCGATGCTCTCAGTCGAGCAGTACTCTCAACAAATATCACCATAGAGATTAGCACGAATTCTTCAGCTCTCTACTCTAGACATTTCAACAATATGAGACTAGGTCAAACGCCAATATAAGCGATGATCATATCTTAGTGCACTTGTAGATGTTTAATACTTAATATTGTACAAATCGTAATATTTTTCTTATTTTTTTGCTATTATTTAATTTAAAATCTCCTATTAACATTTAAAATATTTAGACTATATACAGTTGTCTGTAATAAATTGCATTGAACACTTTTTAGTACTTAAAAGTTCTCTGAATTCGTTTTCATTTAAGGATTCGTTTTCCACTTAAGGAAAATATCAACATTTGTTTAACATATTTAGGTAATTCAAAGAAGTCTTTATAACTATTTCCTGTGGTAAGTTCTTTAAATGCTAAAACTGGAAGTGATTTTGGAGAGTTTTCATGTTGTTTGATGACTATTTTGTAAATAGATTTTTTATAAAAAATTTTTAAGAAAAATAAATTGCTTAAATTCCATATTATTCTCTTCATTTCCCCTTCTAAAAACTTCAAAAATATACTCTTTTCGTTTGATAAAAATCTCGATTTCTTCCGTAATAATCTTTGTAATCATTGACCAAAGTATCCTACATAAGTTGTACAATAGAATGAAATTATTTCTATTTATCTCTGTTGTAAAAATGTAGACACAAACAATTGCGCTGAAAAATTTATATCTCGGCAGAGTTAGTTCCATAATCTCCATTTATAAAAAAATCTTTTTGTTTAAATGGAAGAGTATAATGCCAACTGTTACAAGTGTTATAATAGAGTAGAAAATTAAATTGATAAAAAATATTTAGTTTGTAGAGATTGTAATTTAATTTTGGTACTAAAGACCTAAACCTAGGAAATTTCGAAATAAACTAACACATTTGAATAATCTGCTTAAAAAATTACAATACGGAGGTGAAAAACAAACAAAATTTGTTACAGAACTTAGAAAACAGAATAAACATTTTTTTACTTATCTCTTATAACCGTTGAAAAAATTTATTTTCCTTTTCAAAGAATACATTAATTTTGTAGGTATCGATACACATGTTTATTAAGAGAATATTTTACCTATAATCTTTCACTATTTGGATATTTGAATTTGATTACGATTTTAAGTCCTGAAAATTCTTGATGATTTTATAGTACATTTGGAAGAAATAAATGAAGAACCTCGGCAAAGAATGTGGTTTTTACTCACATTCTCCCCGACTTCTCGAGTGATTGTTAGCAAAATTCCATCATTTCCGTTTTAATAAGTTTTAATTTATAGTTTATTCGTAGCAGATCATTTTCCCGGATAGATTGATTTGAGGAAAGTAGAAGCAAACAGCTATAGATTCGAGTTAATTTTTCATTCGTGGTTTACAGATTCGTTTCTTGTCCCTTTAAACAGTATTTTCCCTTGATTATTTCTGTTGGCTCCGCAAGTGAGCTAGGAACCCCATATTCCTACCTACTCAATATACAGGGTATTCAAAACAAACGGCAATCTCTCGGGAGCTTATTCTACAGCAAAAAACAAGTAAAAAAGTTCATATAACCATATGCCCGGAAACGCTTCGTTAGCGAGTTACGCCCTAGCGAAAGATTTCGCCCGGATTTCAGAACCTTGGGTGAAGTCAGGCCGTATAAAAAAGGTAAAGGTAGTTACAAAGTACAAATACGTTTTGTTTTTTATGTTTTTTATCTGAAAAATTTATTAAAATTGTCCCAAAGCTGTAAATACAATACTTTCAGAGATATCTTACGTAAAAACACAAGAATTGGTGCAAAGAAATATCACATTTTTGTGTTTACGTAAGATTACTTCCATAAATGTTAAATAAAGGTCATTTTTTTTTTAAACAGATTTATAGAACATTTAATTCTGAAAAGATTCATGTGAATTACTTGGAAAAAAATTAAAATAGGTATTGAAATTTAGCTTTATTTTAAAAATAAAACAGACGCCCACAAATGCATATTCTTTTTCTGCTAAAATATTAAACTAATGTTTAGGTTGTGATAACAGCTATAATTTATTCAACACTTTTTATCGTCATATTTCTTTGCAAAGGTTAGCAATATCAGCGATCAACAAATAAGTTCTGAAGTAAATTTGAAACCTTTATGGAGGTTTTTGTTTTTTGGGTTTGAAGATTGTATTTTGTGGATCCTGTGATATTTGGAAAATTTTATACAAGTGTATAACATATTTTATTAAAATTTATTTTTAAAATATTTTTTAAATATTTTTTTTTTAAAATATTTTATTTAAATATTTATTTTTAAAATTTTTATTAAATATTTATTTTTAAAATATTTTATTAAATATTTATTTTTAAAATATTTTATTAAATATTTTTTTTTAAAAAATTTTATTAAATATTTTTTATAAAAGTGTAAAAATTATCTTAGTAAAAAATAGAGATAATGTAATGGTATGTATTCGTTTGAAGAGTATACGGACATGATACTGTTACGCAAAGTTAACAAGAATGGTTTAGGCATTCAGGAATTTTCGTGATACTTTTTCCACATCGAAGAACAAACCCGATCGCAAAACATTTGAAGCTGTGGAGAACGACTTAGAGAAATGGTACTTTAAACGAAGCGAATAATACGGTCGTCAACGTAGCGCAAGGAACTATAAAATGAAAAAAGCAATAATTTAATGCTGTAGAATTATCACAACCACAAGCACCATAGATTATCACTCAGTTAAATATTTGCCATCAAGCGTATGGCAGACATTTCATGAAGCACAGTTGTACCCATTCCATATAACACTTGTTTCAAGACTTATTACCGCAAGATCAGTAATAAAACGGGAAAATGTTCTCCGCTGAGTTAAGAAGAATTTGTTTACGACATTCAGTATTTTCCTCGGCGTAAATTCCTCGTTACTGGATGAATCCTGTTTTTACTAGAAATGGAATTGTAAATTTTCGTGTAATAACCCTTACTTGGGCGTAATTCGACAAACCCCACATGAAACCTGCGACGAGGCAATTTCAACAATAAATTTAACAGTCAAATGTATGGCTTGGGTGTTCTGGGTGATAGATTTGTATAAGAGACTCAATTTTTCCTCCCTAACTCGAATTAAATGGAGCATCGTACTTAAATTTTTTAAGAAACAAACCTGGCCTACCCTCTTGGAAGTATATTCCAATTCGAAAAACAGAATAAATGCATGGTTATGCACGACGGAGCACCTCTCCACATTTTTTGCTAATGAGGATGTGAAAAATCTAATTAAATAGATACATACGGAAGACAATTGAATGGATCGAAATGGACCAGTAAAATGGCCACCCACGTTCGTCACCGGACCTCACGCCAGCAGACTTATTCTTATGGGGTTTGGATGAAGTCAGCTTGTTTATTCAAAACGGAATAACACCATAGAAGGAGATGATCGTAATCCGCATACAGAGGCGGCAGAAAACTATCAAGAATGCTCCAACAAACGGTTATGAACCGCGCTAGAAAAGAGTGGATTCGGTCGTGGCGAAAACGTGCATTGCTAACAACGGAGGACACTTTGAGCACCTATTATAAATCCGGTGATTATTACAGTTGATATATAACGGTTAAATAGATTTTATGTTAATGTTCATGCTCTAGAATAAATGATCAAGCTGTTACTCCAACAACCTAAAGCATTAGTTAATATTTTATGCAGATAAGAATATGCTTATTTTTTTGTTGCGTCTGTTGATTTTTTTAAAATAAAGCTAAATTTCCAATACCTATTATTTAATTTTTTTTCCTAAAGTAAATTCACATTGATCTTTTCCGAGAATTAAAATTCTACCAATCTGTTTAAGAAAAAATCTGACCCTTTATTTAACCATTTATTGGAAGTAATCTTAACGTTTAAACTCAAAAATGTGTTTATTTCATTGCACCAATTCTTGATGTTTTACGTAAGGTGATATCTCTGAAAGTATTGCATTTACAGCTCTCTGGGACGAAAAATTTAATAAATTTTTTCAGATATAAAAACATAAAAAAAAAACAAATCGAATTTGTATCATTGTAACTAACCTTACCATTTTTATACGGCCTGTACGTCACCAAGGGTTCTGAAATCCGGGCGAAATCTTTTCGCTAGGCGTAACTCGCTAACGAAGCGTTTCGGGCAATAATGGTTATATGAACTTTTTTACTAATGTTTTTTAGCTATAAAATAAGCTCTCGAGAGATTGCCGTTTGTTTTGAATCACCCTGTATTATAACAGGGGATTCATAAGTTTCTCCCCCCACTTCTACAGCACTTTTCTATTAAAAATAATGAAAAAAATTTATAAAACATAGGTCCGAAAACGTTTTCCGTTACGAGTTACAGCAGCGAAAATTTCGCCTGAATTCCTGGGTAAAGAGTAAATAAAGCCATACTGAACTTTTGGAAAGGTAATTAAGTAAGAAATATCGTGGTTCTTTGTATTTTTCCCTGATAAAGTAATAAAATGGTTTCAAAAAACTGTACCTGTATATTTTTTTGAGGGGTTCAGGGTTAAATGCAAAAAAATTGGGGCACGAAACAATGTTTTTTTAAGTTTGATGTACAATAACTTTGTTAAATTGGTAATAAATACATACAACAACAAACATTTATTGTAGAAATTTAATTCTAAAGAAAATTGATTAATCAAAGTCTAAAATAAAATAAAATAAGTACCAAAAAATCGATTTTATTCAGTATAATACATTATAGTTTTAAGCAAAATTAATCAGGTTGGGCCAACCGTACGCACCTTTTTTAATAGATTTCGAAAATGAGGCCATCATTATCAATACATTTTGCACACGTTTGTGTATTGCTTTTGTTGCGTTTCTTAATTTTTCAGGACTTTTCTGTATCGCACAGCCGAATCCATAATACGGCAATTAATTCATCACGAGAATTCACTTTTGTCTTGTATACAATGTTTAAATCATCCCCAGATGCAAAAATCCAATGGAATAGATCTGGTGATCTTGGTGGCCAAGGGAGGCCCTCCACGACCAATCCAGTGTCCAGGAAATTGAGATTTAAGTAAGCAAACGGCACGTGAAAAGTGGGAGGTGCTCCGTCATGCTGGAAGTCAAAATTTTTCTGAATGGGAAAGGAACATTCTCTAACACTGCGGCAACTCTTCTTGAAGGAAATGCAAATAGAACTCAGCATTTAGGCGTCCAGGTAATATGAAAGGTCCAATCAGCCGATTGTGCAAAAGGCCACACCAGACATTGAAAGCTAAATCGGTGTTTTAAAGTTTTTCCCTACCTCATGTGGTTTTTTTTCTGCCCATGAGTGTTCATTGTGCAAGTTATTGACACCATCCCGAGTGAATTGTGCCTCATCCGTAAACAAAATACGCTTGTAGAGTTGATTATTAATATTCAAAAAGTTGCAAAACTCCAAGCGAAGCGGACCATTTCCCCCAGCTGTAGATGTTGAACCTTTTGTTTATGAAACGGATAAAATTTGTTTCGATTAAGTGGACCTCCACACCGTTGACTGCGAAATTCCTATCCGCCTGACATACGTCGTGTACTTACACCTGGACTGCGATGAACAGCATTAATAATAATCATCATCAAGTTGGACAGCTCGTTCATAATTGGTTCTAGTACTTGGTAGTGATCCCGTTTCCCGAAGAGTACGAAAAGTTTCCTGAAATTGTTTTGGTATCTGGAATCCTCCTATTAGGGTAACTAGTTCATATTCTTCTACAGCAGCTCTAGCATTACCATTACAGTAACCCAAAATAAAAACCATATCAGCGTATTCCTCTGATGTTAAATAAGTAAGGCATTTTTTCGCTGAATAAACAATCGAATTATAACTCACAGAAAAATTGCATTTAATAACACGATTCACAGAACCCGATCTCCTGCTGTAGCTTGCAAAAACACCACTAATACACAGTTCTAACGTAACAGTGCAGAATACCATTGTTGATCAGCTATTATTCGTGGCGTTACCAATTAGAAATTAATAAAACAAAAAACTGCATTTCGATGATTAGTAAACAATAATGGGAAAATGTTTGCTTCATTTTTTTTCGAACATTTGATGTAAATTTTTATTAAAAAAAAGATACAACGTAATAAAACATGATATTTTTTTTTACAAACAAATTTATTTAACAGTTAATCTTGTTTTCTCAATTTATCTCATCATTAAGGAAAAAAACATTTTGTTTTTGTTTTATTTTAACTAAATACCGTACGGTATTTCTTTTCAGCTAGTAATGTATTTTACTGAATAAAATCGGTTTTTTTGGTACTATTGAAAATTTACTGATGTTCAACAATGTAATTTTAACATGGTTCTTGCCACAAAATGTGTTACACTATTTTTTTAGCATTTTTTAAATGTTCAATTAAAATAAAAATAAACAATTTTTTTTTAAGCTGGTTTCATTAGTTTCAAATTTACCAGTTTTTATTACAATGAATAAAACTTATGAGTCACTTTCTCTGATTACTTATGAATCTGTACTTGGTGTTTTCCAGTCAGCAGGAAGGTTTAAAGAGACAAAGGTCCCCTAGCCTATGAGAAACATTATTGTGTTATTAATCAAACTGGGGCTACAGGTTTCAGTTTGTTGGGGCATGGAGCTTTCACTAGACAGGGCTAAGCTTTGGGAATTACAAATGGACAAAAGGGCATATCATTCCTGTCGAGTTAA
>NW_025787876.1:0-15022 GCF_021130785.1 Homalodisca vitripennis
AGCATGGCTCATGATTACTGTATAGCAAACGACTTGGTCTTTAACGAAGAGAAGACAACACAGATGATTTTGGGTAAGCACAAGAACAAAGTCTCTGGAACACCCAAGATCGCAACTGTTGAACAAACGAAGCACCTTGGAATGATTCTTGACGACAAACTTTCATGGGACAGCCACATTGATTCTCTTTGCTTAAAACTCAACACCGCTTTGTATGTACTGAGAAGAACCACGGCAGTGAGTACAGAATTGACTACAAAGACAGTCTATCACTCGCTCTTTGAGTCTCATGTTAGATATGGAGTGATTCTATGGGGCAGCTCGTCCTCAAAGAACCTTCAGCGGATCCTACTCATTCAAAAGCGAGCAGTAAGAATCATGGCTTCCCTCCAACATCAAGATAGTTGTAGACGAGGTATTTAAAAACACTAAAGAATTATTGGACTCAGTTGTTGTCCTTATTTATATAATTGAAAGTGTCATATGATACTCATGCCTCCAAACAAGGATCTTACTAGTAAATGGTGTAGATCTCTTCACATGGCCTGCCAAACAATGGTACATGCTCAAGACTTTCAAAGCCTATTCCTTGTCAAATACACATGGACATCTCTAATTTTTCCAAATACACCATTCATATGCAGGAGTGAAACTCGTATGTAATCGACTCACCAGACTCTAAGCTGAAAGAAGGACCATAATCGCCTTGGAAATTCTAAATACGAAGACTGAAGATCACTGGTTGGCATGAGAGAATCAATCTACCAGACCTGGAAGAATTTGTGGAACATGGCTGTTAGAACATACCCAAGGAGTGACATGACCTTAATGTATTAGATTAGTATTTAATTTTTTTAGATTGGTTATTTACTGATTTGTTAGGACCTCCTTATTCGTGTACTATGATGAATCACGAAGTAAAGCACATACTGGATTGATTGATGCTGAAACCCTTGTCTGTCTCATACATACATTGGCCTTGAAATTGAAACTCCTCGGATTCCCTTTACGCTGTCTGGGACCCCAAACACATATGGCTAATACCCCATACCGTTAATTGCATTTCAAGATATCATATTGCTCTCAAATACCAGCACTGACTCTTTTTGGTAATAAACCATTAAATACATTGGTAGTAAAAACTCTCAAAAGATACTCTGCTCCCACCGAGAAAACATTAGAATTCCTATCAGAGGAGAATTCGATACCTCAGATTAAGGAGACTTCAAGAATTAGCCTACAAAAGACTCTCGCAATTATACAGTCCACCCGTTGATACAGAGTTCTCGACTCAATGCCCACGTGAGAAAAGAACTTGCACTAAATATTTGAACGACTCATAAATTAGATCTTAATCATTTTTACTTGTGTAAATGGCCCGACAGACTGTCTCTTTGAATTTTGTTTATGACCACTATTACTGTACTTTCATGTCTGTGTAAATAAATGCGAAAAAAAGAATATATCTTCAAGAAAAGGTTTCAAAATTTACTTTCTTTTTAATTTTAATATTTTGGCAAAAATGTTTCTGTACAACATAGTAACAAAAAGATCTTGAATTTATTTTATTAGGACTGTTGGACCAACAGACTTTTCACAGATAAAAAAAGATAGGAAATTATGTTTAAATAATGTTAATGTTTTTTTGTGCCATAGTAAATTCTCTAAAACTTTGGTATATGTTTTAGAAAAATCATTCTAGATTTATCATAACACTGAGATTATGTTTGTTACCTTTGTGGGAAAAAAATAATTCATACCCCAATAACGTAATTAGTAGTTCTTTCGTTGTAATTTTTGTTGTTTTTTAGACAATATATTTTAATTTTTCTTCAAGAGACCCCTGAATTACCATTATATGTCTTTGTACTGAAATTAGATAAAATGAAGAGAATTAATAATTGTTCCCACTCAAAGCCACTTAATATAAATCTTCTAAGTTGTAAAAGTGTTAGATTCAGTGTTTTGATTGTTTATGCACTCAGATGTTTTTCAATACCATAATTGATCTACACACTTTCCCATCAGAAAATAATGTATTGTGTACACTATATACAAGGTAGTATATCAGTAAAAATTGTCCCGTTTTAGTTTTATACCATTTGTAAAGTAATAAGTACGGAGAGTTACAAAACATCTCTAAAAATGGCCTGCCATATGAGGGAAAAAAGTGAACTTCCATATACTCAGGGTTTCCAGCAAGAACTAGTGGGTGTACATTTCAGTGTTTTTAAGATATTCAAGTATGGTTAGACTTTTGTATTTAAAAAGTTAAATAATTAGAAATAATTAGAAATTGATTATGGAAATTAAACTATTTAAATATGTGTTTCATCCTCAGATACTCAAGGAATTAAAATTTTTGTAAATTGGGAAAAGTAATTATAAGTCATATCATTCCTGTATGTGTTCTCGTCGTGACAATAGAAACAGTTTAATTAACTACTTTCCATTATATAATTGTAAAACAATTTGCTTAACATTGATATTCGTAATCCTGATAATAGATATGAATGTTGTTGCGTGGGGGCTTGACAGTGATTTAAGTGCAGTAATGGGGAAGACTCCAATAGAACAAGAGACAAACATTTTTATAGATTCACATATCTTCATCAATGAACAGTAATGCGTGTCTCAATAAAATATCACTAGTGTTATAGTTGGATTAGATTTAAACAATTCTTGCTCTTCGCTTAGAGTAGAAGGGGTCGTTCCAGGAGCCAAGGTCGTGCAGACTGAAACTTGAAAACGTTTTTGGTTGTTCTCCTCTTGAGCGTGTTCTGGCTGGTTATGTCGTTGAAGAGTATAAAGGCACCTTGTATAAGCTGGGTTTTTGTTCTCAAAGTCTCAGATGATGTTGCGGGAGATTGTGAAATCGGGTTTTGCATGTCTGGATGTCGTATTGGTGTTGATCCCTGTGTGTCGTTAGAGTTGTGCTGTTGTTGTTGCAATGGATTACTTCGTCTCTAGGTTGTAATAAGTGAGATGGCTTGTACCGAGAATTGTTCAGTTTCTTGAAAAGACTCTCGGACAAAACTGATCCTGGTAGTTTAGGGTGAGTCCAGGGCATTCTAATGTCTTTGTTTTGTTTAATGAAGTACTTTGTCTAGGTTTGGTTTTTAGAAGCTCCTCCCCAGGTTTGCTCAATGCCATACCTAAGGATGCGTAACTGCTGCCACCCAATAGATGACGTCACGCCGGCGCCAGCCGCACACCTTATCTTACCCCCGCTCCCCTCTATAACGAACACCTGATCTAGCCCAACCGCCGCGGCGTCGCATCTCACCTCTTAACTCTCCACTCAGCCTTCTCACCTCTCAACCTCTACTCCCACACTCTCAAAAACAGAGCGCACATAAGTAGGACCACTGCTGGCTGCTACTGAGTCTGCCTACACTCTGCTTGGTTCTTTGATCGCTTATGACAGTATGATTCCCAGATAGAAGCATTAGTTCTCTTGTCATGAACGCTGGTATATATGAGGTTTTCCATGACAGACTCTTTTGGAGAAATCAAAGTTTTGATGCCACAGATATTTCGTGGTGTTTTCAGTTTACAAGTTCCCAAGGTAGCGATTACGCGCTGTGTCAGTTTGTTTGGTGGTGGAAAAGCTCATTTCTGTACTGTTTAGTTTTTCATTCAGGGGCCAGATCGGTGGAGGAGCAGTATTGCTTTAGTCCTGTGGAATTGTTGTACTGGCCCTTTCATTTAGTAAATTGTATGGTGTTCTTTCTCGGCAAACGTTAGAGACTGTGTGCGTTCAGGCTATACATGACGCGAATGTCTATCAATCCACCCAATGTCCAACTAGGGAAGTACGTTCAGTGGAGAAAGAGGAGGAAAGAGGACTGGTCCCAGTACAGCGCTCCTGCGCGGACACGCCATTTGTATGTTTACAGCTCTTGGGAGTGGGGCCTCTTATTATTCTTGTGCTGTTTTTTGAATAGGCTATTTCCACGTATCTGTTTTCCTACTCAGACTTTAAGGTAGCTGTTAAATACCCATTTTTGTCTTGGCTTCCACTTCTCTCTCATCACACACCCAAGTTACCTCTGTTTGAGCAGAAGGATTGTCCATGGTTCAGGCGAAGTCAAAAGAGAAGCTCCTGTGACTGAAATCCATAGGAAGACAGGCTTGTGAGAAAATGCAGCTCATCTTTTCTAGTGGGTTTAAGATGATGCTCGCAGATCAGGTGGAAGTAAAGCTGTAGGTTGCTAGATCTGCCTTTGAAGGAAACCAGTGTCTGCTGTTTCAGTGAGGAAGGTCCATGCTGAATTACGGTGGATTGCAAGCAGTTTAGAATTTAACACTAATACTTTGTCTAACTCGATTTGTTAGAGTAAGTTGAGGTTAGAATAGATTGGTACTGTAGCTATTTCTTCTTCCGGTAGTTGGTCCGCTGTCTTCGTATTATCTGGGGAGTAGTCACTTGGCAATCTCTTTAGCATTATCTGGAAAATATACCACTGTGAAAGTAGATCTTCATTTATCTTCAGAAGTCTTGTTAAAGGATATACTAAGATCATTTTCTCACAATTTGATGATTTTTCACATTTTGGCTGATAAACGTCATCTCATTCCGATTGAGTCTTTTTGCTTTCAAAGGGTCAGATGGATGGCTTTGGATCTTGACTTCCATACGTGTGATTGGTCTTCCAAAGTAAAGGAATATTATGGAATGGTGTTGTTGGTGGAAGAAACTCGGCATTAGGGTAAATTCATCGCATTATCGTGTATACAATTGTTCTGTAGTGTTCTTTCTAGACTTTTTATTTTTTTTGGTTGAGAAGTAATTCATTGAAGAGAGTTTTGAGACTGTTTCTTGGGTCTCATCTTATCTCATGCTGTTTGTTAATTTGAAGGTAAGCTTCGAACTGGTCTTTGGTGCGTGTGGACTGCTTCTTATATCACAAATTCTATAGTATACAGCATAACGCCTTTTTTGACTTGTTTTCTTGATGCGCTTATTGAGTGGTGGGCCCCCTGTATGGGAGCGAGTTGGTAGCGTTTTCTCTTCGGAGTTTCTTTAGATGTTGATCGTTACTCTCTTTCTTAATATAGCCAAGCTTGTTCTAGTTTTGTACTCTTCTGAATCCGGTTGTTTGCTGTTTATCAAGGGTACTTTTACATACTCGTTCTTGGACGCCTGGGTACATTCTTGATCCCTAGCACTGTGTTCTTTTGTGAGTTTAACTCTTGGATGTCTTCGCGCTAATTGGGGGTCAGGAACTAATGTTAGGTCAGAATTCGGATTATGCTGGTTGAAATCTATTGTATGCTTCTATTTACATTCATGATGTTATTATTAACACACTTTCCCAGTCTTTGGGCTTGCTAGTTGTGCTTTTAAGGAGCTCTAATTGCGCATTTTTATTGTTAGATTCTGTTTTTTTTTTCTTTAATTTTGTCCTGTTGTTAGTTTGTATTAGTGTGTACCTTTGATGAGTTGCCCGCTGTGTCGTGGTCTGAGCGATGTCCTGATTGCTATGACCGATAGTCTAGCTGTTATTTGTTGAGCATTATCTATTGTGTACATATCCAGTCTGCATTGATGTTTTGCTGTGGGGGTTTTTCTGGGGTGATTCTTGTTTAGGTGGCATAATTTAAATTCTTCCCCCCCTGCGTGTTACGTGTTTTTTTTTTTATTACAGGACGTAAGTTAGGAATTGCTGTTCTCGTTTTATTTTTTTGCTATGTAATCAGTGTGCCGGGTTCAGTTAGAGTTATCTTAACATTGGATGTTTACAACCCATTATTCAAATTAAATGGGTTCTCAGATCTCAGCAGCAAAAGCACTCTTTTCTAGTTGTTCTGTAAAGAAATGGTCTAATGGCTTATGGTCGAGGTTATGCACGTTGGACGGATCTGTTATGACTACAGCTCAACCACCAGACAGAGGGGGGGGTCGCGTGTCTTGCCTATGACTATTGACTTGCCCAAAAAGAGTTGCTTGCTTTCCACAGGTCCAGTGTCTGGTTTTCCATCATTATTCTTGTGCTTGGTTTATGTATTGAGTGAGACTCATTCTTTTCCAGACCGCATTTTTTACATATCCTGTACCACCTCCTCCCTTAACTGTGGGTTTTTCCTGAGACGAAACCCCCTCAATCAAGTGGAGGTTAGCCTTCTTATGACATTGTGTTTTCTGGAGATTTTCATAGAGGTAAAAGAGGCCATTGTTTCTATGTTCATTTACATATGACAAAGTCGGGGTTTTCTCATTCTTGTAGAAGTATGCTTGCTCGTGCTTACGGTATGGGGAAACTAGTAGAAAAAAAAAAAAAATGAAAAAGAAAAAAAGTGTGCTTTAGCCCTATCAGTTTTGGTTGGGCAATTAGCCAGTTTTTATTCGTTGTATCGTAAAATCTTTCAGTTGCGGGTGGTTTGTATGATAAGTTCGTTTTTGCTATGTTTATTTTTGATTTAGGTTAGTGGCGTCCCGAGAAGGTATCCTGTCTAGTGATTGTTTGATAACTCTAGTCCTGGTAATCGTGTGTATATTGCTTGTCTTGTTGGCTGTCACAGTTTTGCACGTTACTTGTTTTGATTAAATAAAGTATACTGGCTAGTGATTCAGAAAGTAGAGCCTTCCTTTTTTCTTCCGAAGTGTATTTTGTCATTTTGATGCCCCGAATTACAACACCCCCCCCTATAGTGGGTTGCCTCCTAGAAAAAAATAAAGCGGGAACTTACTTGAGGTTGGGGATGTTTCTTCTGCGTTTTGGAACATCCACTCGTTTTTTTTTTTTTTTTTTTTTCAGGGGGTCATGGCTCATCTTGGGGAAGATTAGCAGTTGGGGGTGTTTCTGCAGAGGCGGGCGGACTTCAGGGGGGGCCCCGGCAAAAAATCAAGGGGGATCCCTCCCACAATCTAAAATAAAAAATGCCTGAACATCTCAACGCTATTGGCACGAAATCGACATTTGGTCGTCAAGCTGGTCCATACGTACGAAGCTTGTCTCACAAGGTGTAGTGACATTAGGGGCAAGATACGACGCGCTGGTATACATGGTGAGAGAAATATAGAGGGACTCACTTGGTTTATTAAAATAATTTGCATTGGCTGCATCCCATGTACGAATAAACCAATACAAATACCAATACAAATGTTTCACTTTATTCATAATTTGTTACTATAACAATATGTAACAAACATAAAATGGCTGTCAGTTCTATAATATGTACCATACATTAACCCAATAACCATGGTCATCATAAGATTAGATAACTAAGGTGCATTAAATGCCCTACTCAATCTCTACAAAATTTTTATTCTAGGCCCTAATGGAATAAAACGGTCATTCATAACTAGTTTCTCATTATTGTAACATGTACGATTAACTTATGTGTTATGTCTTTACTTTTTCACAGTCCTTAAGGCTACTAACTAAAGACAAAAAAAACTCATCAAATGAATATAAAGTGCGTTCTAATCTCGATATCCAAATATTCTGCTTTAGGACTTTATTTTTTTTTTAAACAGTTTTGTAAAATTGTCCCCAATTGCTAAGTCATATATCTTTAGGTTAAATATTATTGTAATAATGTCTAATGTCCACCCTTGCAACAAATAGTTGGTTTTTTCCTTTCGGTGAAACTGCAAAAGTAATCTTGTGCGAGCTGACCAATTTGATCTTACAGGTGGGTGCGGATAGTTATTAAGTAATAGTTTAATGGGAAGTGTGTCCCCTAGTTTAGTTTTAGAGACTAGGTTAATAGCTGTAATTAGCTTTCCTTACTTTCTAATTATCGTGTCCATAATAGGTACAATGCCCATCTAATAATAGTATTTTAAATAATACCTAAATCCCCCGGGAATATATTTGTTCTTCATCTGAGACTCCTGTCTCTGTAAATTGTAACATAAACCCTTCAATAGCCTTTTTTTTTTTGTAACAGGCCAAAATTACTTTGCGACCCAAATTAGCATTACTGTGTGTTGCCTCCGGTAAACAGAACAGCTAACAACCAAAATGAGCTAAATATGACGGAGGTGAGAATATCGGTGGATGCAGTTAATATTAAAACCATTATTTTTAAAGAGTTGTTCCAGATTTTTACAATATTTTGTTTTGGTTCGGCGGCGGAATACTGCTGGATTCTTTAAATGGCGTTTTTTAAAACAGACCAGAAGATATCTTTCTTTTGACATTATTCCCTGGTATGGGTGACCATCTCCCAAGTTATTAAAGCTTTGCATTCCCAGATTGTCGAATATACACTATGAAATATTGTGAATTTTCTATCTAACTCTTTCTATTTGTGTGTTTTTGTTCTGAACTCTCGCAAATTTTTGGCCTGGTAGGACCTGACGTGGTGGGGGGGAGTTAATTTTTGTGGTGTTTCAGTGTGGGTGGGATGCCTTGCGGGGTGGGATTGGCGGTTGGGGTTGGGGTTCTTTGGGGGGGAACTTCTTCTTGATTGGTGTGTGGGGGGGATTGGGGATTGGGGGGGTGGAGTGTGGGGGAAGCTGGCGGGGGTGAGTGGGATGTTGTTGTGGTTAGTGGGTGTCTGGCTGAGGGCTGTGACTTAAAATGAAATAGTGGGATTTAAGTTTTTGTTATCTGCATTAAGGGTTGACAAATTTTTTTCACTCAAAAGTTCTCATTATTATATTGATTGTTTTTTGCGGGGGGGGGGGGGGGGGGGGGGTTTTGGGGGGGGCGTGCGAGGGATTGGGGTGAGGGGGGTTGGGGTGGGCGGTTTGGGGGGAGGGGTCATAGATTTTGGATTTGCTATATTTTGCTATTTCGTTTAGAGATTTATGAGACTATAACTAGGTTACAGTGTCATCTGCATACTAAAATCAAATCCTTACTATTTAAATATTAATAGACATGTATTCGGTAAGCCTTTAATATAGCTCACAGAAATAAATAAGGGGCCAAGTATTAGAGCCTTGGATGGGGAGACTTTTCCATATTTAATTATTTGTCATTTTTATGGATTTTGAACCAGAAGCGGGATGTTAAGTTGACCCATTCTGGAATATGAGGAAGTTCAAACGTATTGTTATTGTCTGTCCTCTGTTTTTCATGTTTTTGTTGTTTTTAGATGGTATAGCGAAATAAACCCACGGTTCCAACGGCCACACCCACAATTGACCGCTTTATGTTCTTAAATGTTCTAATAAGGAGTTATTGATTGGGCTCCTAGGACTCTTCGCTGATCTGTGCTCAAAATGACTCTTTGGCTCGATGCGTCCATAAAGACTATAACCGCGAACAAGACCACGATTACCCGTGTTCTTTTTTTCCACAGACATCTCTCCTATGGAACTTGACTCCAACAAACTCATATTTTCCAGACAGATGTGATGACATGTAAATCCTTACCCGACTCCCCCTCCCCGCTCATAACTCGCCCATGCTGCTCACTACCTCTTCATAAGGTAACCCCCATTAGGTTTCTAAGAATTTTCACTATAACATAATATGGCTATTAAGACACGCTCAATAATATTTTGGAGAAAGTGTGTGGCATCATTATGGGTCATTGACAAATGGACTGTCACTAATTTTCAGTTAGACGAATCGAGTTTGTTTCTTATCTAACTCACTTTCTTTTTTATTATTTAATAATACTGTTTTTATTTATAGAAATGTTTTCAGTATTTTTGTGGAAATATTTACTCACTCACTCAAGAAGAAGAGTTAGAATAAACATGCTTCTCGCTCAGATGGTTTATAATTCAATATGAGATATTTTGCATTTTTGTTGTATTTAGAGAATAGGCTTGTAGGGACATCGTTTTTCATACCCCCGTCAGAGAGGAAATTTATTTGTTTAGAATAGGAATGATACATGGACTTTTTTATCCTCAAGTTCTCGAGATTGTCGCTTTAAAGGCTTTATAACGAAGCTGTTTTATTGATCCGCGGTGGATTTTTTTTGAGTTAATGTTTAATAATGTATTTACTATTACTTAATAGTATGGCATTTAACCACCAGATAGGGAAATTTTGAAACTGGATTACCTTGTCTCCATTCTACATACATTTTATGAAGTGACTATTAATATATTTCACGCGAACAATTCGTTTGTGTATAGTGATCGGAAGACTTCATACATCATATTGTGCCATACTGACAATCGAATACTAAATGTTCATTGATTTCTTTGTCTATTTTAGGTTTTTATTTCTTTTATGTTAGTTATCTCCCTTTACCTAAGTAGATTTGCAGCTCAGGGACATTTTATCAGAATTCCATGATTTTGATTTATTTATAAATTCCTTTTTTTGCCATCAAGAATGGATCATTTTGTAAATTGATATTCATTTTTTTTTTTTCTTTCCCATTAAGTAATTCCTTTTGGTAGCTCTTATCTTTTGTTAACCTTTACAGGTTCTGATCTTAATGGCAATTAATTCTTCCTTTTCTTTTTTATAGTTGTCATAGTTTTATCGCCAATTGTCCTTATTATAATGTTTGTATCAACCCTGGAGGATTTTTACTAAATTTGGGAAAACACAAATTAAAATTCAATACATTAAATATGCCGTAAAAAGTGTCATCATTTATGTTCTACCTCAGGGGGAGCACTTTTGTAACAGATCTAGCCATGTTTCTGAAGCTAATTTTTTAACAACATTAAATCATTATTTTTCTTTGTTTGTTAAATTTTCGTTTTACGTTGTTGTGTTGAAATTGGCTGGTTTTTCTTTTTTATTAGGGAGTAAAGCTATTTCTAATAACCAGCTGAGCTATTTTTTTTTCTCCATGAATCAGGATAGCTCCATGTGACCCAGACCAAGGAAACCATAGAAAGTTTCTGTCGGAATTCATTCAAATTTATTATAGTAATAATGATAAAAACATTCATTGAGTAATATTATATATATTATAATCCACTATATATACTAGTATATATGTAATATATATATATGTGATACCTGTTCACACATATTTGTTTGGCAGTAAATTCTTCATATGTCCTCTATTGTCTTTAAGTCCTCTTTGTGCACTTACTGGGTAGGGGCTGTTTACTTCAGCGGCTTCCTGTCATGTAATAATGGTTCAACTTTTTTACTTGCTTGCTGGCAAGACGCTGGGAATTGTTGTGTGGGTATATGTGATTGGGTAACCAAAACGCTTTTTGTTTTTTTTTTTTGTTTTTTTTCCTTGTTTTTTTATCGATATTTTGGCGTAACAATTGGGTTTTTAATGTTGTTCTAGTGTAACCTCATGTCCTTCACTGTTTTGTTCCTGAGCATTTAGATTTTTTTTTTAATCTGTAAGGACCACTCGACTGAAAAGTGGTGTTGTTTGTTGCACTTCCTTATTGCATGGCTTCTTACCTATGTCTTCCGTGGTGCTTATTTTTTATTTGGCACAGGATATTCATATTTTAATTTTCACTTGCTTCCAGTGTGACGATTTTCTGGAAGTTGTATCTAGGTATCTTGTTGGTGGATGAGATGTGTTTCAGTTGTGTGGGGGCAGTTACATGCTGCTCCACACAGGAGCCATGACTGTTTGTGTTGCCAGCAGCAACAAATGGCAGTGAGATTTCTTGTCGTCAGGTCCTGGGTGGACATTTTTAATCATTGTTTTTTTTTATTTCTTATGGTCTCTCATGTCGTTGGGGCCTCCAGTGTTTTGGTGGTCCTGTTTGGAACTGGTTCATTTTGGCTATTTTCCTTAAGAAGAAGAATAAGTTAGTGAGTTGACAAAATGTTGTTGGTCTGGACTGGGTGTACTGTGAAAAAAAAAGTTCTCCGCACTATTGTGCTGAGTTTTTTTCGTACCTGCAGGGGAGCCGGCTGGGCGCTCGTTTGCCAGTAGTTCATGTTTTTTGGTCTTGGGATAAGTTTTCCTCAGTGTTTTGGGGCCTTTATGTCTGTTTTATGAAGATCAGGATGGGCGGGCGTTCGTGCGATCATGATGCCACAGACGTCGTCGAGTGTTTGCTGCTTTTTGTCAGAAGACTCAGAAGAAAAATAAAATCTGTTGCTTTTCAAGGTCACCTCACAATTTTTTTCTAGGCCATACTTCTTTTGTAATTCATTGTTTTGATAATAACGCTTGTTCTTTGTTTAATTTGTGTCTCGTCTGTCATGATCTTCAAAAATGCGTTTCTCGATTTCCAACTATCTTTTTTCGCTTTCTTTTCCAAACCTTGTGCTTTGAGTTGGCGAGCAAGGCTTAATTCATCAGAGACAGTTGTTTACAGAACCACACAGACCCAGGGAATCTTAGTTTTTTTCTATTTTTGAGTCGTCTAGTTTCCTTTTTCCTACGGCATTCTCATTGACACTTTCCTCGTCAATCTTCGCATCACAAACCATGCCAGCCTACACTTGAATGATCTCTGCTAGGTTGCGCTTCCAAAGGTAAGTATTGTTGTTTTTTACAGCAATTCTATATGTCTATCAGCTCAAAGCCAGAACCTATTGGTTGACACGCCTTGGTGAGCCTCTAGATCTTTATTCTTCACTGGTCGAGAGTTTCTAGAAAAAGTTGTTTTCAATGAGGCTATGTCGCCAAGAAAGTTTTAATGGAAACTGTGTGTCAGATACTTCAAGTTATTCAACAATGTGGGGATTTCATATGTAGAGAGGGCATTGTATCCTCGTAAGGTCTTGTTTCTGTGGCTTCTCCTTTCTTTTTAGACATGTACTTGGTCAAGGTGACCTGTGTTCTTCGCATGGAGTTATATGGTTCTATGTAGCTCAGTGGCAAGAAAGCACACTACAGATTGCTAAGATTGCATTTTCCAATGTATGAGTTGTGTACCAGCTTTTAATAAGCTTTTTAAGGTCACTACCTTGAGATTCCCAATGCATTTTGTGTGTGGAACCATTGCCTTGCTCATGGCCCACTGTTATCCTCAAGCTATTGAAGAGTACCTTAACTCTCTATAGCCACAGGGTCGCACATAGGTATGTTTGACATTATTTATTAAAAATAGGCAATGATAGGTAGTTATGGTCTACAACCACAAATATTTTATTTATTTGCTTGTAATTAGGTTTCGGTAGTAAAGATAGATAGCTCATGTGCCAACAAAAGCTTGTCAGGTGTGTCAGTAATTAGAGAATTGAGATAAAAGCTTAAATTGAATGATTGATTGTTATGTTGAGTTATATGCTGCTCTTTATCTAAACATCTAGGTAAGTCAGGTTTCTTGTGTTTAACTATGGTAATTTCTTGAAGTGGTTTTAGTGAAACATCTGTGTTTGTGACAGGAGCAGTAGATAAAACGTGCAAAGTGTCAGGCCCACCACCCCCCCAACGTAACTGAAAATACCGTAATAACAAGTAAAAATGTAGTTAGTTGATTCAAGTAGGTTGCAAACGTAATGTCCCCAAGTCGAATCTTGGTACACATATACAGGGTGAGTTTGTATACAATAAAAGGTTGGGCTGGTAATGTGTTTTCGACTTGCAGCAAGCCGGGAGAGCACCAAACAAGTATTTAGTTGTTTGTTGATCCTAGGGCTTCTACAAGAGTATCTGTTAAGTGGGGGTTGGGCCTCGCTTATAATATACATTGACAGTATCTTGTTAATGTTAGAAATATAGTGCCGTTGGATATTGTAATAAACATTGTCCATAATAAATAGTTGGATTTTCCTGGTCCAAGTTACATTTTTTATAATTGTTTATACTGGTTTTTTTTATGTATTGTGTCTAAACAGTTTTAAAACAGGTACGTCCATACTTTTGTTAATATTTAGAAGAAAAGTAACAATAATTTTGTCCCTTTCTTTAGGCTTGACTAGTTTTATGAGATGGGGGGAGATAACAGTTTGTTAATTATAAAAATACAAAATGGTGGCCTAGCTAGAAACAAAATAGTGGAAATTAGAACAAAGTTATTCTTCATTTTTAGCTTTAGACCTCACACACAAGAAATCCTGAAAATGCATAGCTGTAATAGCCAGCCCATCTCTTTTTGTTATACACCCCTTGTATATAGATCAAGTATTTAAAAATTTAAGGAATAGTTGAACGAAATATTGGATGAATGCATAAATAAACAAAACCATTTCTAAAAAGAACTACTTGCAGAAGCTGCGTTTTAGAGCAAAATGTTTTAAAATAGGAAGAAGAGGTGACTTCCGTAGTAGACAAATATTGAACTGGAGTTCAAAAAACAAGTAATATTTTTTAATATTAGTAAATTTCTACGGAATTATTTGAAGAGTGGCGTCTTACAACCAACTGAAGACAATTGCCGGAAAGATAACTTGTGTATATAACTCAAAATTAGGTTGTTTGAGTGAAAAATGGAAATTGAGATTTAGTTTTATATAATAAATATGCTGTATCTTTTTTATGAAAACAAATTCAAACATACCTCTGTATATTGTTTTTAATTGGCAAAATTGGTTTATTTATTACGCACTAAATTAAATCAATTTACTAGTATAAATTTATTACACATATGTAAAAAACGAATTTAAATAAAATTATATGTTACTAGTTGATTGTAGTAAAAAATCAGCAAACTTGCCTGAAGATAACTTACCTTCTAGGAGATCCACTCCAATTGAAAAGAAAATTTTCCGTGCGAAGATGAAGCAATGCGAAGATCTGGGGATATTCACTACCAGAAGCCTCTCAAGAGGAAAGAACCGACAGCGGTTTAGAAAAGATCTGCAGAGCCTGGCTGCAGATGACAACACCTATTCTATCTTCCATCACCTGAGTTATTTGAATTGGAGGAAACCACCAGAACAACCCTTTGTGTACAAACTTTTTTGATTCTTGTTGTCTTTTTGGTATACGAATCATGTATTATTATGTAAAAGTTTGATCGCAACTAATGATCTTGAAAAGATCATGCTCAAATTCAAGACTTTGAAAAAACCTTAAAAAGTGAAAATATTTTCAACTATATTTATAAACATTTTTGACTGCAATTTTTCTCACCGCTCAGTGGTGAGCATTTCTAGTTTGTCTTGTTGCACAGTTCACAGCTAAGTCTTTCTAGCGCTGGTATAACTTTGGTCTTAGCCCACTCCTACTGTGGGTAACAAATTCATCTGTTGAGAGACAGTTCAGTCATCAGCAG
>NW_025787877.1:0-12904 GCF_021130785.1 Homalodisca vitripennis
CGACGATAACACCTTGACTATCCTGTAGGGACCCTTCCATAGTTTTGGAACAGATTCTTCACTCTGTGACGTCCGATGCTTCGGCACGTGCAGCAGAACGTACAGGCCTTCCTCGTACAACGAATCCTTCCACTTTTCTGTTGTACTGCCTTTCATACTTGGCCAGCCAATGCCTTACGTCGCGCAGCAACTGTCATGGGTTTCCCATTATTAAGCTTTCGCGCGCAGAGTCTCTACAAGATCACTCAAATACCCTCGTTTTATCTCCGTATATTCAAGTCACCCTCCATAGGAGCTTTCCATTTATCGCCCAAACAACATTTCGAGACGGCGAAAATTCCCGGTAGCCCTCAAGGCTTTGACTGTATATAAGCCATATTTATATATGGGAGATATTCATTCCCCAATCATTCAGATATGACGGTTTCACGAAAGTGACTAAGCATTTTGGCAATAGTCGCGTGTACTCTCTCTAGCCGACCATTACTCTGTGGGTGAAACCCTGGTAGTCTGGATTTACCTGAAGTGCATGAATTTGCACACAACTGTTTGATCATGCGTCTGAGGTCAAGTTTGCCCCCTTGATCTGTAATCAAGAGCCTTGGGAACACCAAAACTTAGTATTCACTCGCTGCACTAGAGCTCCGAGCCACCTGATCTGCTGTTTGGTCAGGCAATGGTATAAAATTCACAAATACCGAGTGAATGATCCATCACACTCAAGTATGTAACACGTTTCTCCGACTCACTGATGGCAACTGGCCCTACTATGTCGGCTGGCCACTACTTTGGTCGTAAAGGAACCTTGGGCTCGTTAAACAACGATTCCAAGGGGGGGCCTTTGCCTTTCCATAGTTGGTTTCGTTAGACTACAACTGTGGCACGAACGCACATAGTCAAATACGTCCTTATCCATGCCCTTCCACCAAGAATTTTGCCTTAATACGGTCTAACGTCTTAGCCAACCGCTGCAAGTCCCGTCGTTGGCAGGTCATGGTTCACCATGATTACCTCACGAGTAAGAGATGAGGGGAACCACAATTCTCTTGTCAACCAGGTTCCGCTCACTTTCTGTACTGGATCTTTTCTGGGCTCAACTTAAAACACTTGGCCTTCCTTATAACTCTTGACAAATATGATCCCCCCATTCTTTTGAATGCTACACGGCAGTATTGCAAGGTCAACCACAGGGAGCGTCGGCCCTGCGAGTAGCTGCGCACATAGCTCTACTGAGAGCATCAGCGTTGGAATGTCCTCATTCCCCGCCTTTGTGTTCCACCGGTGTAAGTGAACACAGTCAAGCCTCAGCGCCCACCTCATTAGTCTACTACTTGGATCTTTCAAAGATAACATCCCACTTTAAGGTGCTGCGTGATCTGTCCACAGCCTTAAATTCACGGCCTAACAAATAACATCTAAAATATACTTAGTAGCCCATACTAAACCTAGCAGTTTCTCTTCGTCCGAGAATAATTTCCTTTCAGCAGGAAAAAGAGTGCGAGAAGCGTACGCCGACTGGATGTTCTTCTCCATCTACTTCTTGGGACAATAACAGCCCCTAGAGCGGTCAATACTGGCATCAGTAGCCAAGGTGAACGGCTTACTGAAATCGGGGAAGAACCAAGGCGCACTGGTGATGAGACTAGCTTCTGCTTAAGTGTCTCAATCGCAGGTTTGGGCACGGTAGTCTTGATCCCAATCGAACTCCTTCCCTTGCTTGGTCACGGTCAAATAGAGGTTTCCCAATGGCAGTCAAAGCCTTCTATGAACCCGCGGTATTATCCGGCCAAACCTAAAAAGGACCGTACATCTTTACAGTCTTAGGTTACAGGGAATCCCTCTACAGCCTTAACCTTTTCCCTGGCGGGGTTTCTGCACCATGGCCAGTTATTACATGAACCCAGGGAGTTAACCTCCGCCTACTGCAAATTTACATTTACTGAGTTGCACGCTCAAATTCCACATCAACGTAGCTTACTCAACACTTCACATCAAATGCTGACAAATGCGAAGCCAAATCTTTCTAGAACAAGATAATATCGTCCAGATACACTAAACTCTATTTCCCCTTTTAATCCATAATTAATAAAACCATAAGAACTGAATCCATCAGGCGCTGAAAATGTTGCAGGCGCCGTAGAACAGTCCAAGAGGGCATACGTAGATACTCAAAAGTGACCTCCTGTGCACATTAAAGGCAGTTTTTCGGTCGACTTTCCTCCTCATCTACCATAATCTGAATGATAACCACTTCTCAAGTCAAGTGTTAGTATGACAAGGTACAACCCTCCCAGCGAGTCAATGGTCTCAGCGATGTTGGGTAGAGGGTTATACATCAGGTACAGTCACAAGCGTTGACTGCTCTAAAGTCTACGCAGAAAACGATATTTCTTACTGACCAAATCCACAGATTTCTTCGGGACGATGACTACAGGCGACGCCCACGGGCTATGACTAGGAGTTATTATCCCCTTGGTCCAGTTGGTCTTTAATCAAAATCAACTCATCCACTATGGGTTTGCTGATGAAATGGGAACCCGATAAGCTTTCTTAATAAATCTGGCGCAGCATTTCCCGTATGGATAACGTGTTTTACGGCCGATGTGCATTGCAGAGCGCTGGGCTCACTATGCGCAAACACTCCCTGTATTCCTCTAGTTACTCTTTATTAACCTCTTGTCCGCTCGGGTAGTCTCAAAAGGCTAAGTTTTTCATCTACACATTTTATCAAACAAATTCGTATTCTTTGATAGCTAGGTCCTACTCGCTTCGTTGTCACATCTACATCATCCAAAGATGGTCTTCCGCATCACATCTGCGAGTTTCAGTCTTTCCCTCTTCATTGAGGTGTACCCAATGCTTGGTATACAAGCGCCTAGCAAACCTTCCTCGCATCTCACAGAAGGACATCCTTCCCCGTCCCTCCTAATTGGGTTCTTTTTACGAAGGACCTAAGTTGAATCATTCGCTCTCTTCAGATCTCCTATTACATTCTTGTCGAACCTATCAGGAATTCCCATAACTACAATGCGAAGCATCCCACTGTATTAGGTATTTGCTTGAAAGGCTTGTTGTAGGGTGCGCGAGTAAGGAGCACCTCCTATCCACGTCATTATTTCCTGCCGATCAAACCAGTACCGTATCACCCTAGTCAGCTGTGAAATCTCTCTCTTTTAAGATTATTACCCATCGCATCATTAAGCGTAACCATTAGTTACAAACCACGAACTGAGCTCAAAATTTTTTCCCTGGCAAACCTCTCTTCCAATAAACTGCTGAATTCCGCGATCCGTGACTATCCGCTATCAAGACTATCTTACGTTTGATCCCTTATCTATCGTATCGGTTTACTTAACTGATCTCCACTATTCCAAATTTGGAAGAATTTACCGTAAGGGATACTTCTTCTCCACTTACATTCACAGCCTTCGCCCAACATTTATTGTTCACCTATTTTAGTTAAATACTCGTGCCAAATACACGCCCTGTACTGTAAGCACCCACTGGTTTCGACCACAACACTCCGAACCCTCCCAGATTAATCATTAGTCGTAAGATGGATCCAAAATTGCTTAACTTCAACTGAACCAGTTTCTCACTCCGCGCGGGTATTGTGACATCTTTTGCGTTATACACGTAATTCTCTATACAACTGTCCTGGCGTTTAGCCACTCGACCAACCTCAGGTGTCCCCTTAGTAGGGGCCTGTGCCATTTTGTGGCGCGCGCAACTACTTGCCTACCTGAATCGGGGATCACTCTCACCCCTGTGCAACCGATTTAACCAAAATTCATTTCCAGACATACGGAGAACCTACCTTCCGTCATGTCTATCGATGCACTTCCCTCCGTTCAGAATATCACAACCTAACACGGCTAAATACCCACGTTGGGTAGGTTTATTCCACCAACAAAGTTTCCCTTTCACGGCACATCCCGGCTTTAACATCAAAGTCACCTTTTTGTCTGCCCGTAAATCTTCAGAGTTCGTCCTGAAATTCCCCGGATAATCAAGTCAGGCTTTGTCATCGGAGCTACAGCGGACTCCACGTTTGATGAGCGACACCTGAGCAACTCGGGTAATCAATTAATATCTTTCCCTCGGCATTATCCACACGCCCCATGGCAACTAGTTCCTCGGCTAAATCTTTTCACAACCGAACAATTTCGTATTTCTTTAACTACTCGGGCGGTTTCACGCACTCTTAAACTAAGGCTCCTACTCTAGGTTTCACAAGTGTTCTTGTTCCAGTCGTTACATTTCCTTTTTTTCGTCGCCTTGGCCTGCGGTTGTGGCTCATTTACTCTCGGTGGACGGGTGGCGGCGACTCCACTGGCCCCTGCCCCGTTTCCCGACTGAGACTAGCACTAGGAGTGCTGGTTGGAAGGTTTACGCGACAATCCTTTGTCTGTGCCCTGGCTTATTACATCGCCAGCACCTCGAGTCATTACTGGGTCGACTAAATCCCCTATTGTCTCCGACACTCACGAGACGGTGTGCCCCCGGATTATGGCACCGATAACAAACAAGGTCAGTTTGAAAAACCCCTTCCGTTCCAACTAGTACGCGAGACGGATCTTTCGATTGCTTTAAAAAAATGTGATCATTGCCACCATGCTGTAGTGACGGCTTCTCGGATGTTAGTAGGGAATTTTAAGTCCTTCCGTCTGATCACCAACGTGTCCAATAAGACCTCGGGTAAAAAGCATCCAAAGCTCCTACGATCGGCTTCTTCCCTTAGTGCAGCATTAACTTCTGGTTTTGCAGTGGACTCGCACTGTCTTTTTCATTTAATGTCCGCACTCGATCAGCAAAAGCTTCAAACGTTCATCACCCCTCCGTTGCTGAATTACAGACAACTGCTGACATTAACAATCTTTCGGAGCTTCTTGTCCACTTAAACCGTTTGTGTCAAAACTTCTTTAAATCCCGCATAAGTACACAACCGGCCCTTGATCCTCCCGATCGAATAAAACTCAAGGCGGTCCAGCCAATCTCAATTTAGCAACCCTTAATTTTTCGTCGTTTCCCCAATGACTTAATTCACCGACATTGTCGGATACTCTCAAAGAAGTGGAGAACAGCCTCCGGCTTTCCTCCATCAAAGGGAGTGATCGAGCCCTACCAGTGTGCGAACGTAAGGACGATTCTTGTATCTGACCTCGGCAAAGTTTCCATCCAACATGGTGTTCATGTGGTACCACGTTCGATCCAACCTGATGCATGACCAAGGAGTCTCCAACCGTTCAGTTACCGCATTCAATTGCTTCCTGGAGGTCCATTTCTTGCCCTCCAATACTAAACGCGAACCAGCCATTGTCAATCAGTTCAGGCACACTCGCGTAACCCCCTTACTTCCAAAAAAGTGGACCAAGGCCCAACTTCGTTTTCCCAAAAATAATTTTAAAAGATTTTTCTCAATTAAATTTTCAATTAAATAATTATGTGCTCTCTCCCCGTTTGTGAAAAGTAATTAAAATCACAAGAAATAATTTTAATTTATCGACTTGCAATCAATCAAATCAACTTTCAATTCAGCTCTAATCAATCCCACTTTTTGTCTAAGTCCCTGAACACTAATCAAATAACGAAGTTACACCACGATTTTATTCTAAGTCAAGACAACCTACTATGTCTTGAGCAAAGAATAATTCCAATATTTCAATTTTTACTTTTTCTTCAAAATTACCCAAAAAATAATTTTAAAATAACCTTTTTACCTAATCACTCAATTCATCATACAATTCATCACGAATGTCGAAACCTATTCCACAAAATTTAAATCTTCTTTCTTCGTGCCTGTAAATAAACTTAGGCAAACTAACTCAATTCAGGGTTTGCTGGGTTTCCACCACGGACGAGAGGAAGAATTTAAACCATAATAAAAAAATCATCACAAAAGTCAAAACTTTACAGTTACTCAAAAGTTTAAAGTTTAATTACAATTTAACTAACATCAGATGAGAACAAGTTTCCCAAAGTTTACAACAAAATATAACCAAGTCCAACGTTAAAATTTCTTCAAAAAATATTTACAATTTATAATTTATTTCCACTTCCCTTTAATGACGTACTACCACCTTATCTTCCTTCTCTCACAACGTGGTTAGCCTTCACTGCCCTGTACCGGTACCTTTGAATAGCCTAACCAAGTCAGAAAGGTTAGGTGTTACAACTAATTTTGTATAACATTAAGTTAGTTTTAAAAGCATTAATTTAGGTTAAACAGGTTTTAACTACCAGTTAAATCAGTACATTAAAACCTTAGAGTGTACGTTTATTTTTTGATCAATATCAGGTATAAGAATTGGAACTACTGGAGGGACTAGTCCAATCAAAAACCAAAGTACTACCGATATTAACTTACTCAATTATTCACAACTACCGAAATAACGATTGTCGAGATTCAAGTATTCGACAACCGAATGCCTAACAAAGAATATAACTAGTTAGTAATGTCGAATGGAATTGTGGGAGCTTACAACAAGTATGGCGGACTATTGAGCAGTCTATTGTTTCTCATGCCAATTAGGCGTCACTATTACAAGTATTACTTTAAAATTCAATAAAAATTATAAAAATCAATCAAAAAAAAGTTTTTCACTTAGTTTTAAATTTAAAACATTAAATTACCTTTGACTTAGTCACCTCGTGATTTCAACAATTTTCAAATATTACGTTTTTAATAAACAGTTTCTAGGCTAAAGCATTATTCAACGGGCAGAATAAAAATGACTTACCCATCAACCTTGTCCCGGCTTCTTGCACCAACTTTTCGATTTCTTCAACGAAACAAAGAAACACTAATTTATTTTTAGAAAGACGAACCGACCGACAGAACCAACTGACGCAACAACCCCACAGAATTTTTAAAACCAACCCCACAGAATTTTGTTACCAACGTAGCCTATACTCAGCCATACTAACTCCAACAACCCTGACACCAAATATGTGGCGTGACGACCACACGTAATTTAATTATAAAAGTTCTCGGGTTCTAATGGCGACACGGTGATTGGAATCTAGCCCAGGTTGCTGGTAATTAAAAAAATCTCTCCTCGGTTGGGCCAATAAAACAATTTAGGTTTATTGCGAAATACAATTTGAATTTTATTGCATAATTTTTAGAATCGAGTTGAACAATTACAAATTTAGAACGGGAGAGAGAGCGAAGAGAGCCGATTTCACGCGAGCTTGACGCGTTCAAAACCCTGGCACGTACTGCGACTCAGAACAACGAACTCCAGGGAGCAGCGTTGTTTCCAGGAACGCTACCTCATCAAAATTCCTGCCCTGTTTACCACCCAGAAACTGCGCAGCTGCTCTGGGTATGGAAAATTACCAGGCTTACTGCTGACAAGACTTGGAACTTACAATTCAATGTGCTGAATTAAAATATATATCTTCTCCACCTGCATCTGCTTAACCTAATAAGTCTGGCTGCATATATTCATTACTCGTTACTACAATTAATTGTTATGGCTGAATAAAAATAAAATATATTACTGATGATTTAAAAGTTTTAAATTGGGCTGATTAAGACCCGCCAATAAATACGATGTTACCGGTCAGGTCTTAGAACTATATGCTGGGGTCGTCGACATTACATACACTGCTTTGGATTCCTGAGCTGCTAACAAGGGCAGCCTTGAATGTATTCCCGTTCATTGTCACTGTAATGGAAAGGATTGAGAATCTGTGGATTTAGCCCCTACAAAACGGCAGGCAGGCCACTGCCCCCACAACACACCCACATAATATATTAAATGACCCGGTGAAAATAGAAATTGGACTATTAAAAATTTTTCCTGTAAAATTTGATTGTAAAAATTATATGATGAAATGGATTTGCATAGAGGTTTTTCCAAACCCTTTCTTCCGCGTGTTTTCACAAGATTCCAATAACTACATATGTACAAAAATAGTCTATTATTAATCTACCCATGAATTTTAACGTCCTCGAGATGAACGCCATAAAGAAAAATAGTCCATAAAACTTAATTTTTCGACATCTTACTCTACTACTAATGGGATCTATGCTAATGATAAAATAGGAATTTAAAAGATGGAAGTTTTAGTATAAGTTTGTAAATAAGCGTAAGAAATGCAATCTTAGACGAAAGTTTTATAATAGAAAAGTACAAAGGAAACACAAATTAACTGTAACAAGAAATATAAAACCAGTCAAGAAAACCCTTTGTGTACTGGGATATTGAAAGAAATTTAACGGGTTAGTAATGAAGTATTATATGATCAATTAATATGATGATGGTTTTGGCATAGTTCAAAATCTTTCTCTGCTGTTTTACAAGATTCCAATAACTAACAGGCGTTTATGTAGATGTTCTTAAAATAAGAACAAAATTATTAAATAACACAAAATCTTCATTACAAATGTATACAATCATGATAAATAACGAATTAATACCTTGTAATAAAAATATAAACATAAGCTTACTTATTTACAGAAAAGGAAAATTCTGCTCCTCCCTCTTATGGTCCATATACATTTGTAGAGGAATATGAGATTTACACTACCATAATTACATTGAGTAACATTGAAAGTACCCATCCGTTTCTTTGAACAAGATTAGTTTGACATCAGAAATTGGTGTAACAACCTTCAGAAACTGTCAACTAAAAACTAACGATTTATCAGGTGTGTGCAATACTGAAGAAACGTTATCTAGATAGCTTACAAAACAGAAATTCTTAATGCATATATATATTAATTTTGGATTCAATAGCTTTGCCCTAGCGAAATAATTTGTCTATCGCCCATCAAGTGGTAGCTTATATTGTTATTACACTTTAAAAACTATAAATTTTAATAATTTAATATGTAACAGATTTAAACGTTGCTAATAAATTAACCGGTAGGTTTTGATAATAACAGGTATATGAAAAATACTTTCTTCTTGAAAGTTTTAAAAACTAAGGAAATAATATCATGAAAATCAAGAGTAATTTTACACACCCCACCCTTTTAGATAAAAAAAAATACAATTTTTGACAACTAAAACGGTCCTTTGAGCCCTAACATTTCACTATCTCAGCGTTTCTTCTGACAGTAAGCCTATGTTACGCTATGTCCCTCGTCTTGTGTGGTCCTTAACATATTGCACATAATTTCTTCCGCAATTTCCTTTGAAAACATTTTATATTTCCTAACCTCGTGTCGCTTTTCCTTCAACATGATGAATCCGCCGGCGGCGTTGTTTTCTCCTACAGACACATTTAACTCTCTGACAGATTTTTCCTGCAGTTTTCATTTTGGCATGTATAAAACATAGTTGAGAACAACCCTTTTAATGTTTAATTTACACAATTAAGGTATAGTATTTATTAAAGTGTGTTTACTCTACATGTTTTCAGGTAGCATAATAAACCTTATTTTAATAATTTTTAAGAAATTGAGGTTCAGAATAATTCCGTGTTTCAAAGCTAAATGATAACATTATAGATTGGTGTAATTTAGTATACAAAAGAATATTGATCCTTGTTTTAAACTAGAATTATAAATGGAATAATTGTTAAAATTAATTCACAACATTTAATACTGTATCTACGGATAATTGACATTTGATAAATATACAATCAACGATTCTTGTTCGAATTGCTTGAAGAAATAGAAGTTGATTAGTATTGTCCTTATACATTAATATAAAGCAAGTACTATCACATGCACCCTTTTCAATTAATCAGTCCACCTAAAGAAAGGAAATTATTCCCTCAATGAACTTGAACTCTCATTGAGTGTTTCAGTTTAAATACTAGAAATAAACAATTGTTACTTTTTAAATACTTTGTAGAGTTATATTCAATAAATTAAAATTTCCTGAACAAGAAGCATGAATTTAACAATCATAACATATTTACGTGTGTTTCGTATTACTGTTATTCTGTACTTAATAGAAATGAGAGAAAATAATCATAAGTTTAAAATGTTATTGTCGAAAAACATCAGAAACAAGAATATTCGGAATTGCGACAACCAACTATATGATTAAAGCCAGGTCAGAATCAAGGTAAAAACGTTTTACAAAGAGCGATTTCGTCAAGAACCCGGGGGCTTAATTTGGGTTTTTGGACGGACAGGTTTTATTAATACAATAATCAGGCATTCAGTCTGTTAAATGCCTGTTTTCCAATGCTTAGAAGTTTGATATTTGGCAATGTTATTCATTGACGAGAGTCCAGAATCCGCAATTGTTTCTATTGTGTTTCCCTAATACTGAATTCATCCTAAATGTTTTCTCAACCATCTCGAAAAACAAATACTATTGCTCATATCGAAGAATTCATTATAAATATTTTGATATATTTATATTGCCCGTATTTAAGACATTTAAAGATGTTAAAACCATATAAATATATCCACAGCATGATGAGATTGTAATCTGTCGAATAATGCGTATTTGTGTGGCATTGATGAGAGTTTAATCCAATAATAACAATTGTCTAGTTATCGCTAAGCAAACGTACAATTTTTCCTTAGAAAATGTTGTAAATCAAGATAGAAGACGAATTGTATTATAATAAATTTATAAATCTCTCCTTTATCATAATGGGATAATAAACTTATCTCTACTTGGGAATTTTCTAGAATTATAAGTTACAATGGAACTATACCTCACTTCTTAATAGTTTCCTAATTTTAATTACTGACAACACTATCGCACCTCTCTGTTCTTGGAAAATAAATCTGTAATTTCTTGACTGTGTTGTAATTTTTAATCAGCTGATTTATTTATTTTTGCCGAGGGCAAATTAATTTGAAACGACGAGGTTTTGACAAGTCATATCGGGTAACGCTTAATTGATTGATGAGGTTTGGTATTAATCAACACACATTGCAAACGAATTTTTATTCCTGGAGTAGATACATGTAGATCGCTAGTATCATTAGTTATGTAATATGGTTACCTACTAATAAAAGTAACCTTAATTTTAGTTAGCTTTGTTTATTTTATAATAAAAAAATCCACTTTTTCAAATCCATTTCAACATCATGTATTTTTGTAACCCCACCCACAACACGACAACCGTCCAACTAACACAAGCGCAAACCATTAAAAATATTATCAATTTAACAGCAATCCAAGATTGCCCGGAGAACCTGAAATCGACTTAAGAAGTTTTATTAAATCTTACATCCACGATCTTAAAATTTATGTTTCAATACTAAAAATTCTTGCCAGCTCTGTAGGTGGTTAGTCCACCGGCCTTCGCCAGCGCAGACGAATTAATTTAATTTAGTGAATATTTCATCGATTGCTTCATTACGTCACGTTTGCAGAACACACTAGATTCTACCAGCCTCACCCCCAAAATAGTGGATCATTTTTGAACACACTCTCACAAACGCGGCGCGTCGGGTAATGAAATTTTAATTTATCTACGCTCCCCTTTTTTGAAAACCATATGCTTTAAATTATTTTTTTTCCTTAAGACGGCTTTAAAAAATCCCACCAAACACTTGTTTCGGAATGCCTTTACTTCAGAGAAATTTTTTAATTTCTCGGATAATTTTGAAAAAAAAAAACATGAATTTCAAGTAACCCCATAGAAAAATTCCCAATACAAAGATAAATTGCTGATGCATCAACGCTTGGCCACTGTATGTTCAGCCAAATATTTGAGATCAAAACCATAATTTATGAGAGCTCTCTTGTTGAAAGTACAGAGCATCTATATCGATATCCCAGGACACTTCTAATAATGCAATCTAAAGAAATTTATTTACATTATACAACATAAACCGCGCTGAAGTAACCGTGGTTCCCCCCGTTATCACGCTTCAAAAGAAATAAGTTCCAAAAATTCTCTCTATCGTAAACTTGCACACCAATAGACACTTTTTGGTGCTATGTTAAAAGGCTTGGTTTAAAGCTCTCTGGGATTATGAGCCACTCCAGTTACGACATGTTATGTTTTTGTTAATATAAGGCCAGGAACAGGTAAACATCTGCCTTTCTTTAGGACATAATCAACAAGTTAGAAGAAATTAGGGACAACTAATTTCATAAAATGTCAACAGTTTTCATCACATGAGAGCGCAATTCTTCTGGTCCATTAGTCCCTTGCTCCTTTAAGTTTTTATAAGGATAAAAATGAAGGGCCTGGATTACGAAAATCCTCAAGCTACGGAACCCTATTTTGATAAGCTCTGGTGCCCAACGCGATTGCTTCCTAGGGCACGAACCACTTATGGATACTATCAAGTAACTGCAACCTCTCATCCTTTTCTTTCAAAAACTCTGATTTGGTGTTTCGAAACAGTGTTTTAGAATTGTCCCTACGAATATTCTTTTGGGTAGATGGTCTTGTATTTATAAAAAGCTTACCCTAGTATTTAATTATTTTTCGAATCTGGAAAGAGCGAGCCATTTTGATCCAATGTTAAAGTAAGTTTCAAACAAGCTTTGACGTTTTTACATAAGGAAACCACTGTTTAAAAAAAATGTTTTTCTCTAACAGCAAAACAATCTATGTAATTCCAATATTATTTATGTAGGTTTTTGTATGGCAAATTTTTGAATCTCCTACACTTTTATGTAGGAAAAATATTGGATATCAAAATTCAAACATCTGATAATGTCTTTCTGTTAACCGCTTTCCAAATGTTAACGTCCTTTCTGTTAAACTGTATTCTGTTTAGCTAATGTTTTTGGTCCTTCCTACTTCCCGTAGACTGATGGATAGTCTCGGGGGTGCCCCCCCCCCCCTCCCCACCCCCCCCCCCCCCCTCCCCCCCCCCACCTTCTCATAACTGAAAGAACCACTGGGCTAAAATTCCAGGGACAGTCCAAGCCATGGCATAGACAACGAATAGACCTAATACTTCGCAGGCCAAAATAGCTAAGCTGATGCTTAAAAAAAGTGTTTTTCTGTTGTATAACCC
>NW_025787878.1:0-12934 GCF_021130785.1 Homalodisca vitripennis
AAGGCAAACAATTAAAATTGCATCCAGTATTTTGTTTTTAGTTAGAACACATTATATGAGGATCCTAAAGCTGAACAATTTCACGGGGGAAGATACCCTAGCCTAGCCCCTATTTTTTGGGGGTATTTTATAGCCTACTAATCGCACCCAGTGTCAGCCCCGCCCACTCCCAAAATATCTATATACCACCACTGGGGTGCACAGAAAATTAGTTTAATTTTGATTTTATTGGAAACAACTCGTTTACAAGTAAACACTTAGGTAGCAGAGAAGTGGGTTTTTTGTAAAAAACTGTCCCATAAACATGGCTTACTGTCATTTTGAAGACATCAACCAGTCAAATTTTATGGCAATAAGATGTTATTTTCTTCAAATGTAGTTGTAACCTATGAACATTTCAAAACAAAAAACGTTTTTATATTTGTAATAACTACAAAAAATGTTAATCAGGAAATTTTACTAAAAAAAACTCGCTACAATGACTTTTTATTGAGATTTCATTGACATCTCCAATAAATTTTAACACAATGCCACCCTATGTAGGGCCTTTAGAGAATATTGGAATGCTTCCGAAAAAGGTTTTTGAGGTGATATGAATTGGCTTCCTTAAATCTATTATTCAGTAGGGGATGTGCACCAAATTCTATGTGGAAGTATATTATCAATACCAACTCCCTCACCCACAGATGTAAATTGGAGTGAAAAAAAAACTGGTGTGTAATGGAATAAGGAACAACAGGCAATCATCAATACATGGGCCATTCTCAAAGCCTTGCTGATTTTTACCAAATATATCCTTTGACAAAAAAGTTGTTTTTATATTTTTTGATTTTTCATTTATATTTGGTTTTATTGTATCTTTTACTTGTATTTTTTGTTACACAAGAGTGTTTTATTTTGTTTTTCTCTCACTCCAAAAAACTCATTGTGTTGTATTTAAGTGCTTAGTTTAAAGAGTATCTTTTTCCTCAAGGAGAGTAACAAATTCTCCACGACCCACGTCACAGTCGCCGTGTGTTTAATAAATGATATTTTTCATATGTAAAAATAACTTTACTAATTACAGATTTATTGTTTAATGATTCATAAAACCTACCTATAAAAATTTCAAAAATCATGAAAATACATTCATAGATTTATATTAAAGTAACTTTTTTAGGTGATTGTTGTTGCAAACATAGTGTCATTCCCATAAAAAAGTACAATTTTGAGTATTTCCATAGAAAAAAATACTCTGTATGACCTAACATTCAAACCTAACTAACATTTTTTTTTAAGACAACCCATAATGAGTACTATTCAAATATAGAGGTTTTCAATAAAAAAAAAATGGAACCTGGTCATGATTTAAATTTTTATATTGGCGTTGTGACGGTTGTGAGTTAGTGTGACGGTTGTGAGGTAAGTGTGACGGTTGTGAGTGTTTCCTGATGCTTGTGAAAAAAATGCAAATTTTTCGTTAAAACTAACCTTTGAACTATAATATCATCGATGGTACTCAATTTTTCTGTATTATTTATAATTTTTTGTTATTAGTTTAATTATATTTTCCCAGTTTTTTTTACAGAAAAGGAAAATATTTACACACAGATTTGGATTTATTTAGTTTATTATAAATTAATGTTTCAAAAATTGTAACTGAAACAAAACCTAGAGTAGTTTTTTTATAACATTAATAAACCTAAGAAAAAAAATTTAAAACAATAGTTTATAGAAAAACAAAACAAAATTAAAATGAAGAACCAAGGAATTTGCAGAATACGGATTCAAACTGTGAAAACTTTACTGGAGGCACAACCTATGTTTTTGAATAGACTATTTATATAGTTCATCGTGTTAAATTTATATCAAGGTTCTTTTAACAAGGAAAAAGATTCCTCTGTGTGATGTGACCTCTGTTAAAACTTGAATTATATCTTTTGAAGTTGGACTGAGGCCGATGTCTACATCCTCGGCGTCAGGGAAAATAAATTTTCCACCAGCTTGTTTTCTCATCAAAAAGTGTCCAACCCTCGCAGTCACCATCAGCATATCATTTTTCATCAACTTGTCCAAATATAATGAGGTTAACAGTCTTTTGATGGTGTTACAAAAATCTCACGTAGGAACAAAGTCACTATCGGTATATAAGATCGTTGACAACACACTTTCTGGTTGATTAGGAGAAGTAGTGGCTATTAGGAATTGTCCAACCGGTTTTACATCTTCATCCGAGCTTATATACTTGATGATAATTATATTCATTCGAAGACTGTATTATTTTTGATGATTTGGTAGACCACATAACATCTTATTAGTTAAGGAATAAATAACAATGTATTGTTTATTTTACGATTGAAACCCTTATTAAACGTAAGAAATATTTTTTTTAAATTTATAGTTATCGATTAGTATTAAAGCAAAGAGTACATATATTATCAGATTTTCAGGGTTTAGCTGGAAAAATTTATTTTTATGTTCATGTACACTGAGATATTAAGATGAAATTAAACTGTAACAAACAATATTTGTTATAAGAAAAAATATCAGTTTAAAATATATTTCCAAAAAACAAGACATGTGAAAATATTTATGAATGAAGATATTAAATAAATAGTTTTAAAAGGATACTAGTAGACGGCGTAGAAGAGTTGATATCAGCATTCAATAAGTTGTGGTCTTATGTTGTTTGGTGGGTACACATTGTCTTGTTTCTGCCAGTTTATTGCACGACAAAAATCTACAGTTCAGCTTTTTTGGACCATCTTGAGAATTCCAGACAAACCTGGTGAAGCATCATTGTATTCTTGATCGGCAGCATAAATTTAAGTGTTTTTTTAAAATATCATCGACTTCTATCATTACTGGCTCCTTCAACTTGTAAAATAAGTGGTCTCATGTTGCCTACAGAGGCCAAGAACTGCTCAATGTTTTGCTACATCTTTTTCCCAGACGAACTGCAGAGTCAGCTGTTCTTTTACAGTACCGCCAAACACCGTCAGCAATGCTTTTTCCGTGTCCAGCCTCACTGAAATTGTAAGAAGCTATTTGGAACCCAAACAATTTCATAAAGTGACAAAACAGGAAAATGTGTACTCTTATTCCTGTACTGTTTTGTAGGTCCATCGCTCATGATGTGTACCCTAGTAACGTTCTCGTGATCTTCTTTTAATCTTCCTAAATATATGGAGAAGGTGAGCCCAAATTGCAGCTGCATCATGACGATTACATAAAGAGACTGTGCAAAATGTCCTGATTTTGATTACAGAGCTATCTTCACACATGGTTTTAGCTAGGTAAGCACCTGTATGAAGGGCAAGCTGTTCATTCGAAGGCTCCGAAATGACGACTTTGAATTTTCACTTGAGTATTTCAGCTGGTAGTTTTCAGAAAAATCTACCACGATGAATACTTCATCATCATTCAAATTAGTTCTCACGTACTTTGAAAACTTGCTTTGGTTATGCACTCTAAACTTATGTTTCATGAAAAATACTATCTGAGAACATAACTTGTCTTTCAAAGTTTGTAATGTACATACGGACTTTTGACTTTCTTAGTAACTTTCACAAAGTCTTGTCTGTCCATTTTTAACCTCGTTCCTCTGGAATTGTTTTCCATTCATAGTGGTATGTAATTGAATCCAATGGTACATCACAGCTTTCATTGAATAAAATCTTGCTCGACTTGCACATCGTACATTCCCTATACATGCAAGTTTTCTTGGTCACATCACAGCAAAGGCTACTCACTAAATCGTTCAAATTAACATGTTCTATAACTTTATATTGTTTACATTTTTGAAATATGAATGAGAAGTTTTAATGGTATTTGCACATGCAGGTATCTCGCTTGTTAGTAGGTCTATTAACTACCCAAAAAGGTTTTAGTCTGCAAAAATGTGGATATGAAATCTTGGCGCCCTGGGTAGAAACAAACTTTTTGTGAAGAGCCAACATGGAATCCGTTAGGTATCTTAATTGCTTTTTAATTTTTTTTCTAGTAATGGTATCTTTGCGTCCAGGAGTAGAGAAAGAATGTTCATCATCAATAAAGAATTTATTGCACTAAAACCTTGATGTTATGCGAATTTGCAATACGTTTTTTATTTCCAGGCTCTTGTAACTGAGTACTCTTAAACTGCCATATTCGTTACCTACATTTTCACTGATGACTTTTGTTTCTTGTTTGAATACGACTCTAGAATGTTTTTTCTTCCCACTTTTCAGCACTCCTTTTTCTTTTGATGTTTTCAATTGCTTTTCCAATTGCTTTATCTTTTTCCTTCCTGTATTTGTCTCTACTTTTTCGAAGTCTTTTTTTTCTGCTTATCATTTTCATTGCCTCTTTGGTTTTCAAAAACAGGTTCAATGTGTAAGTTCTGTAGCTGCAGACGGTGAATTTGGTGGAGATTGTTCATCAACAAAGTTCTCAATTCGTTGCTGCTGAAGTTTATTTTTTGCGGTGTTTATGGTAACGCTTTCTCCATTCAGCTCTTTGTTTTCTCTTGTCCACGTGTTATCACCACGCGCGTCAAGTCATTTAATACTAGGATGGAAGAATCTTCTTTTTCTTCTCTTCTTTTCCTACTGCCGTTTCTTTATTTCCTTTTTCTTTCATCATAGTCGTATTTTCTTCAGGATCTCACCGATAAGCCCTCTCTCGTTTGTTTTCTTTTTTCTCTCAAGCTGCAGGCTTTTTCTTTTGTCACTAGGGCAGTGGTGCCCTAAGTATTTTTACTTTATGTTCCAGTACTTGGTTGGGTGTGATTTTCAATTTCTTTCATGTAGTTAGATAGTAGTATGTTCTTGTAAAACCAATTAAATAGATAAAGAAAAAAAAAAAAACTTGCTTGGCTAAATTCTAATGAATAAATGGGTAAAAAATAATTTAAACTATTCTTTTAACGTGTTTGAAATCTTCAAATTTGATGATTTTAATTTTTGTATAAAAATTATGTATTATAGTATAATTAAGGTTTGTTAGAATTTTATACTTTTTTAATTCCCTAATATTTAAAATAAGGAAACGTAATTTAGTCAATAAAATATATTATACAAGCAACATATATTATCATAACTATACACTGCTTTATTCACTTCACGGACCGGGACTAGATTCTGCTCACGACCGTACACTTTCTGGGTGTGACGGTTCTTGGTGACAGGCGTGAGTGTGACGGTTAGATTGTGAGGACCGCACTATTATTGGATTTATTATTTTTATTGGTAGGGCACAGCCGAAAAAAAAAAACATAAAAAACCAACCCTCAATCGCGCATTTCCAAACAAACCCACTTGTGTGAAGCAATGCACACACAGGTTATGATTAAAGTTAAAAACTTTGGTAATTCTTTATTGACACTTAAAAAATAGCATGACGGTCGTGAGTAATAAAGGTTACGTAGGCATGAATACTTAACATAAATGATGGAAATGCGATGGAGAACTTCAAACAAAATCACCACAAATTTATCAGACCATGGTGTCGTTCAAGAAGACACTTCCCACTATTCCATCCAGCTTGGGTTATAAAAACTACTAGTGACATATCTTGGCATCAGTTTATGAAAACTAAAAGTTACTGTGACTGTCCGTGAGTTTAACTTGAGGACAGCATTAAAAATGCTGCTTTTTACCAACTTTTACTTAAAAAAAAATTACATCGAATGACAATAATAATAATACAATATGCATTCTTTATTGAACTCAAGACAACAAATAATTTTTATTCCGAAAAATAGGCTGAAAAAATTTAGTTCAAAACGGCATTCTTAGCTGGGGACAAAGGACGGGTCGTGAGTTCAACCTTATAGTTTTAAGGAAAGGAAATGTGGAAATAAAACATAAATTATGAGCCTTTAAAAAATAATATCTATTAAAAAACATATTTTACTACGCATTCACAACAAAAATTGGGTTTTTATATTTAAAAGCAATCTCTTTAAAACTAAAAAGGACAGTAAAAAAAAACCACCCGCTATGAGAATTGCCCACATCCTCTTATAGATACCCCAAAGATTGAGAAAATTGTTAGGAATATGATTGGTAATGAGAAAGATCATTGTGCCAACTAAATTTCACTTGAGTGTTTTAATATTTAAATACCTTGGTGTATGACCTGGTTTCTAGAGGTTTAGGTGGCCTAATGATGAATCATACTCACATTGAAGGTAGAATGCAAAATAGAAAAAATAAACTGTGAGTTAGAAGAAGGATGCTTTAAGACTGTCATCACAGAGCTCTTTAGTTAATTCACAAAATAAGGTGAATTGTTGAAATGGAATTAGAAAGACAGTCTTGTCGATTGGACAAGAGCTTCACATGAATAAAAAAGGAGGTGCTTAAGGGGAAAAGTTAGGGAATTATTTTACAGTTCATTTGAAAACGTACCAGAAGATAATGGAAATTGAAATCTTTCGTTTATTGAAGAAACTGGCCAAAGCATGACAAGGAAAGGTAAGAAGTCAAATTTTTTTCATTATATTAACATCAGAAGAGGTTCTATAATGTTAGGCACCTAATTTGACGATTCAAACACACTCAATTTATGATAATGGATCTAGATTCTTCTGAATTAGAAATTTTTCAACTACGTTGAAAGAGAAACTAGCTTGTAAGTAAGTGATAATAGGGAAAGGAACACATGGGGTTTATGCCAAAACACCATTTTTTACAAAATAAATTATGTTGAAAGAAAATATATAACAGATAATAAATTATAAGTATTTATGATCTGGGCTATGTGCAACAGAATAACACTTTTTTTGTTGACCATATCTTGGTAAAATAATATGCAGGTGTGTCTTTTAGTATTGAGATAACCCAGTTTGAACCATCTCTTCACTCAGCTTTAAACACTTATGACATTGTACCTTCACAGCAATATATATTTTAGACATGAAGAAGGGAAGCTGAACTGGTTACTACACAAAAGTGGTTTTGTGGATTTCAATTCTGAAAAAAAAACTCCTCAACCACAAGGTTTGTTAACAGGGTAAGTTCAAAACCACATATTCAACAAACTGTTTGTTGGACAAAATACTGTTGTTTCTTTAAATTCCCTGAAACGTTTTAATGTAATTTATATAACATCTTTTGCCAAAGAAGCATTTAAAACCATTTTAATAATGTCTGGCTTTTCCTTTTTGACTGATAGATAGTGTGTTATTAGAAGAAAAACATCCATCATGCAATTTTTATTAATAAAACAACTTAACCTTGACCCAATACCATAGGTAATTCCATGATAGGCTAAGGATTCTTGGGACCATCTTTTTCAACAGATACCAAGATGAATTAATTAGGAAATATCCTATATTCCTAAATCACTTCTATTATGTAAGTTTTTGCTGAGATCATTCAGCCTTTTTTTCAATAATTTTATTTTCTCCAACAGCAAATGAAGTATCTGGAAGTATTTGAAATGAGTTTATTTCTCTAAGAAAACTATTGTTTAAGATAATGTTCAACATTCTTCTTCCATATGCTTTACAATCAATCCATTTCTACCAGCCTATAAGCATGATAAAGGGATTAGGCCTCAATTAATTAGTCTCCTGGTGACATTTATCATTATAGTGAATACATTTTTTAGACAAGTTATTTAAAAAGCTACGGTACAATTATCCGCAATGACTATACAGTCAAATGTATGAACATTCAAATAACCTCAGTTCCCTGATAGTATTTATAAAATCGGTTATAGAATAATATAAAGGCCTTTTATTCAAACCTCCAATCACTGTTATCGGGGCTGTTCAGGGGAGAGGGAAGCGTAATAATCATGGTCAACAAGCGATCACGCTAGCACTCTCCCTCTCCAACTCCAACTCTCACGCGACCAAGCTAGGCTGGGGCCCGCTGTTAAACTGAGCAAGCTCAAGCTGAGGTTAGTGGTAAACCAATCCCCCTCGGAGGTTTGGGTCACGTGAGCAGACGAGATAGAAGGGGGTTCCCCCATAATCCTATGGGGGGGGGGGGGGGGGGGGGGGGGGGGGGGGGGGGGGGGGGGGGGGGGGGGGGGGGGGATTTTAGGATTTGCAACCTGGATGGTGCACCTGCAACGTCCCAGGCTAGTAGGCTGGGCCATGACCACCAAGTGCAGCTGAAGCCAATCCAAGGCAAAGCCTGGAAGGTTCCTATAAGGAGGCAACCCCCTCCCACCAGGCTAGGATGCTATTGGCCAATCAGCCCAGAGTAACATCTGAAAGGATCTATTGAATTTGAAAGTAATCTAAACACCAAAGAAAACGGCCGGACTGATACTCTTGGACTCGATCTTTGCAATGAAAACAAAACTCGGACTAGGATTGGATGTTGGATGAACAATAAGCGAACACTTTAATGAAGCGGAATGGGAAAGTGGATTGGAAACTGTGAGAAGGGAAATTGGAAAAATACTAACTTGCTGCTGTTTGGGGCTGAGTGAGTAGTCCGGTGGACTGGAGCTGGGTGAGGAAACGTATGGAAAAGGGGAGCGTATTGTTTATATTCAGGGAAGGATGAGGGTGAAGCCCATACAAGCGGAGTTGGCCAATTATGAATAAAAAAAACAAGCCAAGAAAAAGGATTAATAGAATGGGAACCACAATTTCAGACCAGGATCATAACAGCAAGATTTTGTATCGCAGAGTTAGGAAATGTTTTCTATACATGTATGATGCTATGCGACCAACTGAGGTTTCTGACGAGGAAGAGAAAGATCATTTTCTATCAGCAGCTAAGCAGGACACTACATAATATGAAATAAGAGGAGATATACGGCAATTATGGATGGGTGAATTTTAATGCCGCAAAATCGGAAACTACAACACTTGATTAGGGAGTCTGTGGATGGGGGAAGGAATAACGCAATGGTCATGGGTACCATGAACGACCCCCCCCCACAATGGAGAAAAGATTAGCAGGACCTATGCTTAAACCAGGGGGGGGACAGTTTTTGGTAAAATCAATAGGGTGGATCCAGTTATTCCCCCACAAGGACTGCCCATTAAAGGTAAACTTGGCTCTCGACCTGATCGTAAACACACGAAGAACCAGAATCGAATCATATTTGTATATCGAACAAATCCTGGAAGGAAAATCACTTCTCTTCTTGATGTGCGAAATATTAAAGAGGATCTGCGGGATGCGGAGGAACTGAATCACCACCTGATAATAGGAGTTGCACACAGCTAAGATAGTCATCCGACTGCGGTTAAAACCTCTCAATGTGCTCAGAGGAAGTGGGACTTGGTCGAAAAAACTGAAATGATGAAACAAAAGGAAAAGTGCAGTTTTTAGCATGCAGGTTGAAAAAATAGATTTCCAGGCTCATAAGGGTGGACGACATTGATGATGAAAGCTCCTCACGAGAGAGAAAATTCCCTCAGAAAACAATAGAGAAAAAAATGGGAAAGAATTTCAAGGAAATCTTTCAAGACACTAGCAGAAGAAGTTTTGGGCTATGGGAATAAGAATAGGCTCGGACTGGATCTCCCGGAGGTAAACATGGGAGGCAATACAGAATAGGAAACAAGCAAAACATATACTCAATTCAATGCAGAAACTCGAGATCAAACAAAGAAGCTGCATCAAGAGAATATAGCAGAGCAATATAGAAATGTTACAAGAGACTTTTTAGAAAGAGATAAAAGGAGAAAGTATACTAAATTATCTAGCGGATAAAGCACAGGAGGCGAGGCTTGACAGGGGAGATAGTAAGACGCTCTATGTGATAACTAAAAGACTCTCGAGAAGGAAAGCCTTTGCGGACATGTTAAACCTATTAAAAAGTAAAACAGGAGATTTGGTTGGTGACAGAAGAGGCGCAAGTTTAAAATGGTGGAGACAACATTTCCTCCAGGAAGTCCTAAACCGCACTGTAAACCAAAATGGATGAAGAAGATAGAGATGCAAGATTGCAAATGTTGCAATGGTAGATGAACGAACAGGTTTGGAATAGAAAGTGAATGCAACCAGGGGAGAAGGGAAAATTGCTGAAGCCTATCAGAAAGCTGAAAAATTGTAAAAGCCCCCCCCCCCCCCCAGGAGAGGATAATATCTCCAGGAGAGTTTTTTAAAGCTGAATGCAGATGAAGCAGCAATTTTAAATCCAACCCCTGGATAACTGATATCCTGGGAGAATGAATATGTGCCAAAAGATTGGAAATACTAGGTCCTTTTGGTGAAAATACCAAAGAAGGGGAATCTAGCAGATTGTGACAACTGGAGAGGAATAACTCTCACATCAGGTCCCGATGCAAGATACTTTGTAGAATAATTTCTAAATGAGAATAAGAGAGTCCTGTAGAAGACAAGCTAAGAATAAAGTAAAAGTGGTTTTAGGGCAGGAAAATCTTGTGCAAGACCAGAATCAACACACTGATAGGTTATTGTAGAACAAGTTACAGAGTATCAAGCACCACTATACCTTTCATTCATAGATTTTGGAAAAGCATTCGAATAGTGTGGATAGAAGGAGAATATGGGAGGCAAAGCAGACGTTTGGTATTCCCCAGAAAATAATAAATTCTAGTTAGGGCATTGTATAGTGGTCATTCCTTGCAAAAAAGTGTCATCATGGTAAATTTTTCTGAACCACTTTCATGTACTGTTCATCAGGAGTTAAACAAGGATGTATTTTGTCACCTATTCTCTTTTCTATGGTTCTTTGACGTTGTTTTGAGAAGGGCGCTATAACGAGACCGAGAGGTATACAGTGGAGGTTGGCAGAGAGAATTGAAGATCTTGATTTTGGCAAGATGACCTATGTTTCATTTCTCATGACCTTTGGCGATATGCAGAGCAAGTTTTTAACTGACCTCAGATTGGAAGCAGCTAGAGATGGACAATCAGAATTACTGTTAATAAAGAAGACCAAAGAAAATCCGAGTCAATAGTCAAAACCAGGAAAATCTCAAGATCGGGGATGAAAGTAGATGAGAGAGTTTCCTAATATCTGTTAAATTGGGAAGCATGAGAAGTGAAAATGGTGGGGCAGACTAGGACCTAGCCAGCAGAATAACGCAAGGCAAAGCAAGCCTTCTCACAATTGTGGCCTATTTTGGAGATCGGCAATAATAAGGAAAAGGCACTAAGTTACGGATTTTTAATAGTAATGTGAATGTCGGTTCTCGCCTATACGCCTGTGAAACATGGAAGGTAACTAAAACGCTCACAATGAATATTCAGGTGTTTGTAAAATCACCTGCCTACGTAACATTCACAAGATATGTTGGCCAGATACTGTGACAAATAGGCAATAGGCAATATCAATATGCAATAGGCAATACACTTTCATTTGAACATGTTTCGTTGAGAACAGTACATGCGTCATTGGTACAGATTTCATGGTTGTATAAAAATTACATAGCATAATCTAAGTTTACAAGTTTAAAAATTCACTTTCTGATTAAAACGGTCTCTCTTGTAGCCAGGCAGTTAATGCTTTTTTTTAAACGTTTTGGTGGTTCATTCTTTAGGAGATTCTGGAAGTTTATTGAAGTAGGCTGCTCCCTTATATGATGGTTTTCCTGTGCTGTGAGGCTTCGGAGTGGTGTACAGGCAGTGTGAAGTCAAGGACATGTGCGTGTGTGAAACTGGTGAATGGTCTCCCTGTTTCTAGTTTTTCTTGAGTGTAAACCGCATGCAAAATTACTTCTAGGATGTACACTGTTTCACTAGTTCTGTGAGGAACTTCAATTTTCTAAATGCTTTCCGTCAGCTTTCATTGGTATTAGAGTCCTTCTTAGAGCTCTTATTGCTAGTTATTTGCTGCCTGAGGATCTTCTCCATGTTGCAGTTAGCTGTTCCTCTCCTCATAGTGATATACCATATCTGAGATGTGCTCTCAAATAGTGAAAAGAGGAGGCTGTTTTTAGCTGCGTCTTTATTGCTACACTGTTTAGAACTACTGCAGTATTACAAATATGCTCGGTTGCTTAATTTTTTGCAAAGCTGTTGCAGTGTGTGCCTTTTCCAGTGGTAATATGTATCGTCAATTAATATTCAAAGGTGAGTTGTTTTGGTTTTTTTGTTTCTAGTTCAGTGATTGGAAGAATGTGTATATTTTTTGCCTGGTGGATGAAGTTTATTTGAACAGTTATATTGTCATTTAGCACTAAGTTGTTCGAGATGCAGTATTGTTTTGTTGTGATTAGGGCGCTGCTTAGACTTCCTGCAAGGTGTTTTGAGTGGTTTTGATTAGATATTGGTTTATGACAGTGTCATCTGCGTACATGGTTGTGTGGCAGATTGCCGCTCTAGGTAGTCAGGTAGGTCGTTCGTAAGCAGTAGGAACAGGACCGATGTTGGCCCAGCACTGATCCATGGAATCTCCCATCTGCAATGTGTCTGCAGTTTTTGGACTGAACTTTTTCTAATAAATTGTTTTTAGTGTATTGGATTTCCACCAGTAGTTTCCTGTTGTTTATGGTAGTTCCAGAACCAATCCCTGCAGTTTTATCTTTTCCACCCATGCTTTTTAGTTCTTTGAAGATAGGCGTTTATGATTAAAGCAGTCAAATGCTTTTGTAAAGTCTAAGAATAAACATAGTAGCAGTGTGGCCCCTCTTCCCCAGTTTGTCTAAGACATGCTCTATCATTTACTTCAAGGCCGTGGTTGTGGATCGTCCCCTTCTCATGAAACCATGCTGATGTTTAGTTTAGTAGGCTATTGTGCTTCAGATATTGTAAACCAAACGAGGAACTATGGCATAGTATTGGGCAAGGAACCAATCGAATTGACAATCCGAACGCAGAAAATGGGGCTGGATAGGTCATACAATGAGACGAAGACCATAACAACATAGCTAGAACATAGGTTTGATTGGAACCCTCAAGGCCATAGAAAAAGGGGCCGCCCAAGGAAGACATGGAGAACGGACAGCAGAAAAAGAGTTTGAGAACTGTAAGAAAAACCTGGCAAAACGTTAAGCAGATGGCTGATAACAGAGAGGAAATGGCGTGACTTT
>NW_025787879.1:0-12944 GCF_021130785.1 Homalodisca vitripennis
TTATATTGATAAATGCATACAAATGACTGAATATTTGAGCATGGAGATACTACCATAGCTTTATTGTAGAAGCATATTGTTTCTATTGATTTATAACATATCATCTTTCCTCTTACTAATAGATTATGTATACATCATATTGAAAATGCATACAATTGACTGAATATTTGAGGATGGACATTCTACCATAGTTTTTTTGTAGAATTATATTGTTGCTATTGATTTATAATATTTCAACTTTCCTCATACTAATAGATTATGTATACATCATATTGAAAATGCATACAAATGACTGAATATTTGAGGATGGACATTCTACCATAGATTTTTGTAAAATTATATTTTTTCTATTGATTTATAATATATCAACTTTCCTCATACTAATAGAATATGCATAAATCATATTGAAGATGCATAGAAATGACTGAATATTTGAACAATAACATTCAATCACAGCTTTTCTTGTGGAAGGATAATGTTTCTATTTTCTTTAAAATATAACAACCTTCCTCATACTAATACATTTATATACAATATGATTAGTGTTACTAATTAAAACAGCTAATCTAAAATTCTTGTAACTTTTTATCGTGAGAAGACAATATTAAATTGTGATAATATCTAGCAAAGGTTGTCGAGATTTATGAAACAAAATAGTATTATATAGGTTAAGGGGAAAAAGACACTAAAGCCTCATAAAATTACTTACCTCAATCAATATATTCAATACAAGTAAAACCAGTTTTTGTTTGAATCAATTCCGTTTGACAAATACCTTATTCAAATATAAGAGCAGTTGTATAATTTTTTCTTTTAAGATATATATGCATAAAAATTCACCAGTTCAATCCTCACTATAGTCCTACAGTTATAAAAAACAATATTTAGTTAAAATAATAAAACAAATAAATAGGTCTTCAGAGTAGTAAGAATAAACTCTGCTTCTTTAAATTTTTGGACATTGACACTGTACTAAAAGATTTACAATGCTAATTCATCGGTTCTTGCCCTTAGAGTTGGTAAAACAGTACATTATATTTGTTTTACAAAACCAATCTCGAGTTTTGTTACAAAAAAGTATGTCCTTAACGAGCATTTTATAATCGATATAATTAAATGTTTGTTTGTATAAAGGCAACGAAATTGTTTTACATCGTTTATTTTTTTTATCGTAATTTCGAACGATATAAACCAAAATTTTTAAACAAAATCGCAGTTTTACGACAAATGTTAAATCTATTTTTAAAAGTTTAATTAAATTTACTTTTATGAGGTGCTCAATTTCATAAACCATTACAAAGTTAAAACTAACATAAGCCACATGGTGCAAATATAATCTCACAATAACGTTTTAAAATATAAACATAATAAAAAAAAATTATGAGAATTCATCAACATTTTGGAACCTATTTGTTTAGAGTTTAGGAAATAAAAAAAAAACTTTTTAACCAAATGTTTGGTGATATTGATTTTAAAATGTTTTCATTATGATTTGTAGCATGTAGAAGACTGTAAAAGCAGTGCATTCATTCCTAAAGTATAATTTGTGAGTTACATCGAATAGAAAATGGGCTAAGATGATCTTTGGAGATCAATGGGTCGAGTTGAGTTGAGAGTTTGAACTTTAAAACAATAGCAAAGTTATCTCTATTTTGCGTGATGGATGAAAAAAATGAGACAGAACCTCCAGCACTGGCTGTAATTGCTGTTTTATTTTTCTAAGGTATATGCATGCCTTTCTACGAGGATATAAATATTGAACTAACTATCTTTACTTTTCCAAGGAGAATACTGTCCCATAAACATTGTTCATTATAAGGGGCGAGGGGTTAGTATTGATATCGGGGGTTTTATATCAAAGAGCCATTAGTGGACACTTAGTGATGTCTCTCTGATAAATTTTGGTTAAAAAAATGACGGAATAGAGCTGTTTATATACCAAATTAATTTCGTTTATACTGTTGAACAGTACAGGGATCTGCCAGAGTAAAATCTACTATATTAGGAATGTGACAGCTAACAGCTTATTCAAAAAACAAAATTATTGACGTTGTACTGTTGAAGTACAGGGATCTGCCAGAGTAAATTCAACTGTACTTAGGAATGTGACAGCTAAGCAGCTTGTCTTGTAACAAATTAGATGACGTTGTACTATAGAAGTACAGGGATCTGCCAGAGTAAAATCCCCCCTACTGTATTCGTAATGAGAACAGCTAAGAGCTTGTCTTGTAACAAATTAATTGACGTTTGTTACTATAGAAGTACTTGGATCTGCTGCAGAAGAAAAATCTAACAATATTAGGGAAGTGACAAGCTAAGAGCTTGGTTTATAACAAATTATTGACGTTGTACTATAGAAGTACGAGAGATCTCTGCCAGAGTAAAAATATCTACTGTTATTAGGAATGTTGACAGCTAAGAGCTTGTTTTATAAACAAATTATTTGACGTTGTACTATAGAATTACAGGGAACTGCCAGAGTAAAATCTAACTATATTAGGAATCGTGACAGCAAAGAGCTTGTTTTATAACAAATTATTGACGTTGTTTACTATAGAAGTAACAGGGATCTGCCCAGCTAGTAAAAATCTTCCTATATTAGGAATGTGACAGCTAACGAGCTTGTTTTATAAACAAATTATTGAACTTTGTACTATAGAAGTACAGGGATCGTGCCAGAGTAAAATCTACTATGTATAGGAAACTGTGACAGCCTAAGAGCCCTAGAGCGTGTTCACTTGTAACAAAAATTATTGAACGTTTGTGTACTATAGAAGTACAAGGGGGGATCTGCCCAGAGTAAAATCTAATATGTTAGGAATGTGACAAGCTAAGAGGCCTTGTCCTTATAAACAAATTATTGACGTTATACTATAGAAGTACAGGGATCTAGCCAGAGTAAAATCTACTATATTAGGAATGTGACAGCTAAGGATGTATAGTGTATTGCTTGTTTTTACTAACAAAATTATTGAAGTTTGTACTATAGCAAGTACAAGGGATCCTGCCAGAGTAAAAATCTACGTATATTAGGAATGTGACAGCTTAAGAGCTTAGTCTTATATATCAAATTATTGTACGTATGTACTGTTGAAGTACAGGGATCTGCCAGGGAGTAACATCTACTATGATAGGAACCTGGCTGGAAAGAGCTTTGTTGGAATAACTAATTTGGAGGTTACCATTTAAGGTTCAGCAAAGTGTGTTGGATTGCCGTTTAACTGACGTATCAAAATTTTTTTTTGAAGCCTTGTCACTCATTGGATATAATCATACACGATTACAGACGTCTTAATAGTGCGGTTCACTGTTGCACGGATGCCATGCCTCGTATCGTGATAGGATTGAGATTTCTACCAGAAGCTGAACAAATGTTGTCAAGTATATATTGTTTGTTTCTCTTTTATCAACATTGTGTTGTGTATTGGGTATGGTAGTTATCGCAAGATGAACCGAGTCAAGGCATAACGTTGGAGCGTGGTTGCTGCTTGGATGGTTTGACCGCTGAGCAATCCTGTCCTTGCTAATTAGCTTTTCGGTCCGGTCAGTGGGGGATTGGGAGGCATTGCACGGGAGATTGAAGGATGTTAACCCCGTATTCCTGAGTACAAGGGTGGGGGGGACAGTGGGGGCCGATTCTTTTAAGACCATTATGGCTAAGAGGTTAGGGGACTGGTGGGGGTTGTTGTTTGCTGTGTCTCTTCTGTTTGTGGGGCTCCTCTCTTTAGTTTCTTAGGGGTAGGTTGCTCCCTGTTTACCTTTACCTGCCTCGCTGTGTCTTACCGGTCATAGGTATGGTTCGGAAGTTAATTCTACAACCGTTTGGGCCTTTTGGGTTTCCGGGGTTGTATCAGAGAAGGGCATCTTAGCAATAACTTTAACCCACATAAAAATAAGACATACCTTAACTTTGTATCTTTTGAAATTGCCAAAAATAAAAAATACTTTGCGGTTACATAACAACTATGCAAATATCAGCATAATAGGTATAAATACTTAACTTTAAAATTGGTATAATACAAGGAAAATAAGCCTATAAATTAGTGCCAACCAAAACGTTACATAGATGTCTCTAAAAAGCAAATTTCACAATATAAATATTCAGCTATTCCTCATAATACCACTTTGAGTCATCCTATATCACAGTGGTTCATAAAAACATGCTCAAACAAAATGGAGATAATCTTACAGAATAATACAATCGAGAACAAATTGGGCCAGCGTATAACATACATTTAATCTAAGTATAACCCGCGGGCGCTACAGTTCAGAATAGTTTAACGATTTGTGGTTCCGCCTCTTGCGCAATGAAGGTGTTGGTCTGCTGCGTGCCGAGCGCCCGCGTTTATAAGATCTTGAAAAGAGAGGCCGGCTAACATGAAATAAATTATTCCGATATGTGTTATTTCTAATATTTACTAATTGTGCACGATTAAAAATGATCCAATGACAAAGGAAGAAGATTTTGTTAAAATTATTCTTCCTTGTTATTGACGTGGTAACCCAAAATAAATATTTCGCGGCTATGCTATAACTAACGTGTGTGATTATTGTAACACTCCGCGTCCGTGAGAAGATATTTATCCCCAATACTAAAATCTGGTTGCCACTTGTGATTTGTGGTGCTGATCTAAGCGGCCATGCGAGGGAAAACTTCAACTATAAATATGTTACAGGAAACTAATAACACGTGTTTATACAATAATAACCTGAGGTAATAATATAACAAATACTTTACACATTTTAAATACGAAGTTTATAAAGTGTCCAGGTGGATCTGCATGCACTCAAAGTATACCCATTATTAGCGAAGCTTTCCGAAACAAAACACGTCCCTCACTGTGAAGGTTATAAAGTATCCTCGTGGATCTGCAATGGCCACTCCAAGTATAACAGTAAAGCGAGCGCCAAACAAAAACACGTCCCTCCACATGAAAGGTTATAAATGTGTCCCGGTGGATCTGCATGCACTCCAAGTAATAACAGTATAGCAAAGTCTTCGAGAACAAAAATCACCGTCCCGACCCATTGAAGGTTAATTAAAGCGTCCCGGTGGATCTTTCTGCATGCCACTCAAAGTATACAGTAATAGCGAAAGCTCTCGAACAAAACACGTCCCTCACTTGAAAGGTTATAAAGTATCCTGGTGGATCTGCATGACACTCCAAGGTATTACAGTATAGCGAGCCGTTCAAACAAAACACGTATCCCTCACATGAAGGTTATAAAGGTGGTCCCGGTGGATCTTTGCATGCACTCCAAGATATAACAGTATAAGCGAAGCTTCTCGAATAAAAAAATAAAAAAAACAAAAACACGTCCCGACCATGAAGGTTATAAAGCGTCCCGGTGGATCTGCATGCACTCAAAGTATTACAGTATAGCAAAAGCTCCGAACAAAACACCGTCCCCTCACTTTAAGGTCTATAAAGTGTCCAGGTGGATCTGCATGCACTCCAAGTATTAAAGTTATAGCGAAGCTCTGAAACCTAAAACACGTCCCGAAACAATGAAGGTTATAAAGTGTCCAGGTGGATTTTGCATGCACTCCAAGTATTAAAGTATAGCGAAGCTCCTGAACAAAACACGTCCCCGAAAACATGAAGGTTATAAAGTATCCCGTTGGTGCATGCACCACCCAAGTATACAGTAATAGTGAAGCTTCGAACAAAACACCGTCCCTCACGTGAGGGTGTAACCGTAAATTAGATAATTAAAATTTCATACAAATGCTAAATTTCGCAAACCAAATCAAGCCAGTATAATATAATATTATTTTACAATTCAATGTTTCCGGAACTAAATTATTGGGCGGAGTAACTACCTAATTGGCACGCGTATGAATTTTTTCTTCTATAAACCCTTTGTAAGCAGAGCAACTAACGTAAACCGATCAGACCCTCGCGCGCTTTGTCCGTAAGTAAAATTTATCTTTTCGTATTATTAAATTAGCCCTTTTGATGGCCAAACGTATAAAATGAATGTAACGTAAAGTAAAGATGTGAATAGTAAATAAACTTAACCTTGAAGTATCTTTTATTTGCTTGATTGAGATAGATAAAGGTTTTGGCGTTCGTCCTTATGGCGACGAGCATCGGTTTGTTAATAAATAGTAAATTGAATCATTAAATGGCTAATACCGGTCCCGGCGAATTTGTTTTAGGCGGAGTTTACGTAGCTGATGTATCTCACGTTTTGTTTGAATAGATGGCTACCAACTTTCCCAACTTCTAAACATACTTCACCCCTCTTCTAGAAATAACCGTTCTTAGACTACAGCTTCAATGTCTCGTGCCAAGACGGCCGACACCCGGGTTGATGAGTCTACCTATTGCGAAGGGAAGTTGAAAATATTATTGTTTTGTAAAGTAAAACGTCGTAACGGCATAAATTCAACAGAACATTGGATATTTTAGGCCCACCTAGAAGATATACCTTCTTTTAGTTTATTAATATTCTAATTGGCAGGCAACGTGGTCATTACATAACTTTTCCTTTACCATCTAAAAGTGGTGTCTTTTAAGTTTTCGTAATTAAACTGAACTGTATAAGTAAACTTTGTATTTCTAGTATTTATTACTACGACCCGTTCAGAAGTCACCACACCCCGTGTGTTAATCCGTCATACGGTACATAATTTTATATTGCCGCAACTCTGCAATTGATGTGCCGAACTCTGTTCTGCCATCGAACTGGTGGAAACAGAGTTGAAAACGCCACAATGCTCTGCCATTAAAATAGAATATTTGTCTAAAGATTATTTGGTATTTGAACTGATATCTAGAGGTATATAAATTAAATAGTGACAGTACATTAAATTAACTCAGAAAGTCCTTAAGACAGTGTTTGAGAAACAATATTTTACCTCCTCCTAGTAGCCTATTAAAAATAGACCACAATCAGGAAGTAAATCCTACTCAGTGAAAAAGTGATATTATTAGAACATGGGTGGAGTGAACTTGAACAGGTGCAAGTTCACCTTTAGAAATCACCAAATTCCAAGAAAATTTTAAACATTTAATAAACCAGTTTATTTTTAGACAACGCAGCTTGAACTAAGTACTGTGCATAGTGCAACTTTTATCAGTTTTTTTTTTTTTCTTTTAAAGTGTAGGCTAGTAAATTTTTGAACAACAGTTAGCTACAAACTTGCTACCTACAGTGAACCTAGAACAGGCTTAAAGTGTTAGAAGCCAATTTAAATGAATCATTAGAACAAGATGATGCTATGGAACAGGCAGGTGAAAGAACAAATAGGCCCTATTTCTGTACAACCACCAACGAATATCACAGCCTACTGCCATTACCCCCACTTTGCCTATAATGCTTATTTTATAATGCAAACAATGATTGTATTAGTCCAACCTATGTCTGTTTAAAATATGTTTAATTAATTTAAACAACCCTAGTAGAATGTTTATTTACAAAATTTTACAGTAACAAATGGCTTAGTAGTACCTGAAGCTAATAAACTTTTAGAAAACTTTGTTATAACTAAAAATTGAAGACTAGCCGATCAGAAAATGAAATTTTAGCATTGTTACCCGATGTTATGCAAAAGGTCCAACTTTTAGCCAAATATAATACAGTGTAAGTCTGTCAAGGCCAAATGTCAAATATTCTACAACAGGGATTTAATTTATGCTTTTATCCCTTTAGGCCTAATTGTAAGACTGAAGACTAGATTTACGTTTATAGGCCACAAAGGTTTGATGTAGCCCACTGTAATGAATACATCTATGTCATCAAAGAGCTCAGTCAAGTTTTATTGTGTAAAAAATCAAAAAAATAAAAACAAAGTGTACAGGACTTGGGTAACTTGTATACAAAAGATGTATTAAGCCTACAGATAGAAGATAAGTTAATTTTTTGAAAACAATCCCCATTTGTTTTGCAGATTTGGAAAATGTGTGTTAAGCAAGTAACAATATAACCTTTAATGATTGACATAAGGGACAATTTTAAGTATGACCATAAGTTAACAACATGTATCCACCACATGTTTGAACTTAGTAAAAAGTAGGCCTACTGTCAAAAACCCAAATTTATGTTACCAATTGTAAATAGAGCCCTGGTCACCCAACGGCAAACAAAAAATTGTTTTTAGGAATCGCAAAAAACTCGTCGATAGGGGAGTGGTTTAACACACAACACCTAAAAATATCCCTCCCCGGTTTCATAATTTTACGAATAAATAATTTTATAAATAGTAGAATACAGTAAGAAAAGAAAAACACTAATTTTATGAGAGTCCTATGGTAATGTAATTAAAAATTGGAGTAAATTAAAACTAATAGAAAAACCTAATTTAAGACTAAATGTTAGAACAGTGTAACAATATGCCTTTAATTGAAAGCTATAGTGGGTAAAAATGTAAAAAAACAAACTGCTTATTAGATACTGGTGCTACAAGAGATATAATTTAGTAAAGTGAATTTTATGATAGCCTATTGTTTGAATAAAAATGTTTCTAAATTAATGAAGTCAGATGATAGAATGGTTTTGCTGCAAATAACACAGAAATACAATGTTTTGGTTACTGTTATGCTAAGATTAAAAATTTCTAAATTTTGTTGGAAATTAAAATTTATTGTATTGTGGATAATTTAAAATGGGACATTGTATTGGGAAACCCATTTATATCAAATAGCAAATTACAAATTAAATTTTAAGATCTTGATGGAGATTCATGTTATTTTAAATTCAATTGTAAATGGAGAAAAAAACTAATTGTCAGACAACATGCCTTTTGAACAAGAAGTAAAACAGCATTGATGAACAAATAGGGTGCACTAGATCTGAGTGCTGAGATACAAAACCTTATAGGGGAATTTCCCAATGTTTTTAATTCCAAAATTAGGAGAGGCTCTAGATTTGGAAGTGAGAATTAGTTCTAAATTGACCCCACACCTGTAAAATAATAGGCCTTATTTTATGAAGACCCTCCTACTGTAAATAAGATGAAAACAATAATATCAGGAATGGTTGGACCAAGGAATAATAGGAACCCCATTACATCAGCCTACTCCAGTCCAGCCTTTTTAACCAAAAAGGACAGACTTGTAGTCAATTATACCGAGAATTAAATAAAAAGTTACAGAAAATTGATTTTCCCATTGGTGATTTAAAATAATTATTAGTCAACATCTTAGTGAGAGCCACATATTTTTTCAATAATAGATATTTAAGAAAAAGTTTTTGGCAATGTCCTTTATCACCTGATTAGTCAAGATCTTACCTAAATTAGCACTATATTTGGTAAATATACATTAAAACGAGTACCCTTTGGTTTTACATGTTGGTAGTGCCTGTATTGTCCGCCTATCTGGACTAAGTCCTAGACAATATAAAATTTAAATATTTGATAAAATTTTTGTGATGATATTCTTAGTTGTACAGTAAAGACCCTCGAATTCGCATTTAGTACAATGTCAGAGAGATTGTAAATAGAAACTAAGCAAACATGGCTTAACTGGCAAACCTAGAGAGAGCAAAGTTTTGTTTTTGAGGAAATCACCTTTTTGGGGAACTTAATAAAAAATTCATACAGTAACTATAGATCCCGAGCGAACAAGGAGTAATAAGAGAATTTATGCCGCCTAAGAACGCCAAGCAAATTACACAGTTTTTAGGTATGACCAATTTCTTTTCAAAATTTTATAAATAATTATGCCGAATTATGTAATCCCTTTAAATCCGTTTGAAGAAGGAAAAACGCTAAATTTATTTGGACAAACTAGTGAATGGCAAGATTCGTTTGTAAAGTTAAAAGAAGCTATAATGAATCCCTCCTGTACTCCAGTTAGCCGATTTTTTCAAAGCAATTTATAGTAATGACAGTATGCTACTGGAATCGCCGCAGGTGGTTGTTTGTTACAGGGAAAACGACCAAAATTAGATTAATGCCAATAGCCTATTACTCTAGGAAATTTACTGATGGCCGAAATTAAAATATACTGTTTATGAAAAAAAGAAGCATTGAGTGCACTACTTTGCATGGAAAACTGGCACGAATTTTTAGAAGTAAGAACCATTAAATTAATCAACTGGATAGACCAAGCTTTTAGCCTATGTCCTTCCTCAATCACAAAATGAATGGGTAGGAAAGAACTTGCCCGGTGGATCGAGAGGATTTTGAATTTGCCATGTTGAGGTGGAATTTAAAAGTTCCACCGATAATGCGCTGGCAGACGCCCTTTCACGTATGTTTGAGGGCCGAGTCGACGGGAACAGCCTGATACCGAGCCCCAGTCACTGTGCCGTAAACGTTTCCAGACCAGGATAAAAAATAGATTATCGATTTCCTTCTGGCCATTCATACTCCTCCCGAAGGCAAACATGTAAGCGAACCATCTAATGTACAGCCTAAAATGCAGATAAATAATAAGTGCAATAACAAGGATAATTTTGTGGTTGTTAATTAATGATTTTGCCATTTAGGCGGTTTAAAGATTTAGAAAAATATCCAACTTCATAGATAAAGAAACTCAGCGAATCATTCAATCTGTAAAAAGCAATAGTAACAATTTATGTTATTTTATAAAAGAACAATTTACTGATGTACAAAAGGAATGTAAAAAGTAAGAAGTAAGAGTATTTTTTTGCCTGTACAAGTTAATTGATTTAATTATGATGGAATTTCATCCACAGTTCTTTAATAGGAGGTCCTTTTAGGCAATGCTAGAACGCAAAGAAACAATTAATCTGTATTTTTATAGACCAGATTTAGACGAAATTATAAAGGCAAAAGTGAAAGCATGAAATGTTTGTAAAAATTAGTAAAGTGTGCGTAGTAAAAGTAGTAAAAAATGAAGTGCGAATTAGTATCTGTGCCATTTAAGAACAATATGGATTGTTTATTCATAGATCTTTTAGGTCCCTTAGTGAGAACTAGAAACAGCAATGTATATTTTACTTGTAGTATGTAGATGACCGCCAGTTAAATTTCTAATGGGCTAATCCCTTTGAGGGAATGTAAGAGGTGCTGAAATATGTAATCAAATAGACCGCATAACTTTTAAAACAACTTTTTCTGTAGCCTAAAATAATAGTGGCCGGACAATAGCCGCATATTTTACATCACTGGTTTTTTAAGAATATTCTTATTTAAGAATTTTAATTGAACACCGTAGACTAGCGCCTTACAGGGCTAATGGAAATCAATCAGAAATGCATATTAGAAAACATATCTACATTATTAAGTAGTTTCTTCTATCACAACTGTCCATAGTAATTTGGATAATGACCTAGGCTATATACAATTAAGTTTAAATCACCGCCATTAATGAAAGCACAGGTATTGATGGCCTTTGATATTAATTTTTAAATATTCCTGTAATAATGCTTTATCTAATTTATGGAAGCTAAATGATCTAACTGGTGAGAATTTGTCCAAGGAAACTGTTGTAAACAATTTAAAGAGAGCTGTGGTGAATATAAAAAGGAGTATAGCACATAACAGTAATAGACCAAAAGTACTCAGAGCAAAATGTAAAACATCCTCTTTAGAAAGTTGCATTCCTTAGTATGGATTAGAACCCACTATTTAAGCAATAAGGTAGAAAAATTTTGTGCAAAATTAGCACCAAAATATGTAGGAATTTATAGAATTTTATATTTTTTAAGCCCTGTAACTTGTATTGTACAACACACTGAAAATGTTTTGAATGTAAAAAAGGTTCATATTGTAGATTTAAAATTAAATTAAGACCTGTTCTGTATAAAAAAAAAAAATTGTAGCATCCCTAGCTTAAGGAACCACTTGCTGCCAAATTTAAAAGATAAGATAAAATCCAGGAAGTTAACTGTTTAGTGAATTCTTAACGAATGTGTCAAGGGAAATAAAATATAGAAAAAGAATTTGTAAATAGACTTAGTATAAAGAAATGAGACAAAGAAATGGTTGATCCTGACCGTTTGTAATGAGGGAATCAAATATGAAAAATTGTCTGCGTTTTGTATGTATGCCGAAATGTTGAATTTTGAATTTTGTAGATATATTTGAAGTGTTAAAATTCATGTAGATGTAAGATGTATAGGATGTTGTATGTAAATATATATATTAAGAGTGATGAGTATTAATAAGAAATGTGAGACTTAGCTTCTCGTGAGGGGACGTTTCATTCCAAAGTATTCGATCCATATTGGTAACTTGTCCGCAAGTCTCAGGGTATTTAATGGCACAACACTATACACAAAACACTGGTATGAATGCAAAAAAGAAGTATGAATGTGGCGCCTATATAACAAAACACTACACTACACTTGTTTACGATTTAATCGCCTTAAATGCAACGATTCTTGCAACGACCCGCAAATTCTAAAACGCTGCAACGTGCACTGCATGAAAATAGTTTGCCTGAATTGATTTTCTATTTTTGGTCCCTAAGCGAGCAGTCATAGAACTGCATTGGCATGCGATCTAGCGGATTTCATAGGAAACTTTTGAAACCCCGCGCTATCGTATTGTTATGGTTGAATTTGAATTTATGTAATGAATAAAAGGTTGAATTAAGTTTGTTATTTAGAATATGTTTAAAGTAAAGCGACTAATTAGGTTGCGAAATCAAAACAGGGGGGATATTCTGTACCGTAAAATAGTTAATTAAATTTCATACAATGTAAATTTCGCAACCAAATCAGCCAGTATAATATAATAGTATAATGTTTAAAGTAAAGCGACTAATTAGGTTGCGAAATCAAAACAGGGGGGATATTCTGTACCGTAAATTAGTTAATTAAATTTCATACAATGTAAATTTCGCAACCAAATCAGCCAGTATAATATAATATTATTTTACATCCAATGTTCCGGAACTAAATTATTGGGCGGAGTAACTACCTAATTGGCACGCGTATGAATTTTTTCTTCTAACCCTTTGTAGCAGAGCAACTACGTAACCGATCAGACCTCGCGCGCTTTGTCCGTAAGTAAAATTTATCTT
>NW_025787880.1:0-11175 GCF_021130785.1 Homalodisca vitripennis
GCCACACTCTGCTAACTTTTTTTATACAAAAGGGAAAAAAAACCACACATTTGAACAAATCCATAAATTTTGAGCAACGCTAGTAATCGTCGTTGAAGAGATAACCGAAATCGCCCATGAGAAATAAATAAACAACTGATTGGAGGTATAGTCCACTAAACCCTTCGTGGTAAATAGTTTCGCTTCACTTATTAAACAAGGCTAAACGCCTTTGCAGGTTGTGGTTATAACCTCAACCACCAGATGACAACGGTCCTTGGTATTCAAAAATTACTCATATCCTAATGGATAATGTACCCAGAGTAAACGTTTTTCCTTTGCAAAAGAAATAAAGTTAAGAGAGTTTATCTTTTCTCATTGTATGCACCACGTATGCAAACTAACAAACACGCTCAGTAATAGTAAAAGTATCCAAAGGGCCGCAGGTAGATAGCCCTCAGTGGGCTCAGTGACAGAATAAGCAATTTCGCATGTCTGCACATTATTCAATTAATACATGTCAACATGTACCTTTCTTTTATCTCTTGGACGTATCCAACACAACAATGATTATTTTGAATGATGAAAACTAAAAAAGATCATGACTCAAAAAACGTTGTTCACAAAATTAACGATTTTTCTGAAACGTTAAACATGGAATTTAATATCAAATTAAATTATCAATACGCAGCCTAATTTAATAAACAGAAATTTAAAATTTGGGAAAGCGTTGTAAAGTATAACATTTTTTAGATTTATCATAGGCGCTTCATGTGAGTAATATAAATTTAAATCAATAACTGTTGAGATAAAAATGTATTGTAAATTTGAAAATACAAATAACGTGATTTCGTAGTGGTTCGTATAAAGTAAAAATAATGACATAATATTCCTTTATCGTTTTTTTTTGTTCTATTACAAAGAATTAACAAATTTAAAATTTTAGTGGTCAAATAAAGTTTTGCAGTTTCTACTTCGTATTTATGAACTTTTTCACGGCAACTCAAGTAATATATGAATTATTTTCAAATTAAGAAACAAACGAATATTTTTTTATTTAAATAAAACTGTTTTACTATTATTGGTTACCACGTTGACCGGCCAGACGTAAATCGCAGAGGCTAAGATACTTAACTGTGACAACAAGGTTTCAAACTAGTTAAGGTTGAGATTTTGTTCTATGTCACTAATGTATAACTCCGCATTGGGTTTGTCAACACTATAGTAAAAGATCTATTGCGGTTATACATAATACATCACGTGATTTATTTAAAACGAAAGTCCCGATCTATTAGACACAAATTTACTTACATTTAATTTAATTTCCCAGATGCTGTAAAACTTAAATACAGTACAATTGAATGCTACAAAATAAGAGAGTAAACATATTTAAAGTAACATAATTGTTATCGTCAGGGTAGAAACTCATGTTCGTTTCACAAACACTGGTTCTAGACAAGGGGTGGCATGTCAGTGTGCTGCTGAACTTCTAACTATTTTTGTTACACAGACCTCATCAGACTAGAAAATCTCCGGGGGAAATCTACAGTCCCACTTCAAATGTAAAGCCGATTTTGCCGGAAAACAGGAGCTTGCCTCGAAAACGAGCAGACCAACAAATATGGGCAACTAGTCAAACTTCTTTATTTACACATGTAATGATGTTAAGTATTAAAATTTGGTCACACCGTCCTATGAATAACAACGCTTTTCGTTCGCCTCTTTCTTTTGGAAAGCATCGATTTGGTAATTCATATCAATTTCCAAAAAACAATAAAAATGATATAGCTAACGATAAAAATACCAATGATAATAGACAGATAATTAAAATACTTATAAGACAATCTGCAACTTAGTTGTGCTCGTGATTAGACAATGAGACTGCCACATATATTACTGTAAGTTTGTAGTTACATGGAAGTGTCACTGTCTGATGTCGAGAACGAATGTAAAGGTTGGTTTTTTAGCTTCTACGACACTAACCGTATTTTGGATCACTTCAGACAAAAATGATCTCAGACTACCAGGAGTCAAGGTCTGAAGACATACGCGCACAGTGTGAGTATTTGGCTCTGATTCGTTGGCCGAACTGTTTTTTGAACGCTATTATTTAATTTAGAAACGCACCATTGTTATTTAAACCGTATATTTTTAATACTAGTTGTAATGTATAGACTAAGGAAATTTCAATGAAAAACAATGAATTTTTAATTAAAATTAGACTTAATTTTCTGAAGTTGGTGGGGGTTTTTTTAACTTAACTTACCCAAAAGACAAATTTTTATTGCACTTTTATAAATTTAACAATGACTTAAAACTATTATACAATTGTAGTATTATTAAGTATAATAGCAATCGTTTTATGAGTTAAATTTTTGAAATAAATAATTACAAAATTATAAATAAGTTAATTTTTTATGTAAATTAATGGGAATTATTACAATAGTTTTAAAGTACATTCCCGTGAATAAGTATTACAGAAAACAACTGTTCTTATATTTATGCTATAATATAAAATTATTTATTTTATAACTCCAAACTGCCACACAGCTGTATTCCCCCAGAACTGCTTCCTTTCTCGCTCTTCAAACGATTTTCCTCTTCTTCGCTGTTAACATCACAGAGAATTTGTTGTCTTCCCTGGTACACAGATAGACTCATGTTTTCGCTTGAAAATGGCTTGCTTTTCTCTCCCTTGCAAGTCTGGCGAGAACAGCTCCAACAAGGGATCGCTACTTAAGAGTAGTCTGTTTGAGGACGTCTCTGTTACACATTTCCCGATTGAATTTTCTGGCATATCGCATTCTGTACAAACCCTGAAATGTTTGTTTCGGGCTTCACAGCTGCTTCCCCTCGAAAGCTGACCAATTGGGAGGATTAAGCATTCTTTTATGATAGTAGCTCCATGCATCAAAACTTTATGCAGTGTTGGAGTCCATCGGGTACCACCCATAAAGCATGTACATAACAGCTCTGCTGGTTTCACAGTGTAACCGTTGAAACTTGTCAACATCGATGGCGTGTCCGCGGGATATGGCTTTTCTAAATTGACTTTAAGTTTTTTTAATCAAATTTATGTCAATACCTGTGATACGAGAAGCTGGTATCTGGATCTGAGAAAAAAACGTCTTTGACGTGTACCCATCGTTTGTGTTGCCGAATCCTTGTTTTGGAACATTCGACAAGTAGTCCCATATTCTCTTTTGAAGGCTTGCTGAATCCTTTTTTTAGCTTCTTCCTTACCTTATTTAGGATGTTGAAGTCTTTAGATGTAGACCACATATGTACAACGCATGGTAGATGGTTACTCCTGTTAGCAGCATAGGGCAACTTTAACCATCAACCCATAGTTTTAATAACATCTTATTTGAACTTATTTTAGCCACTCCATGTTGTGTAGGAACTTCGGTGATTGGTCAGATTTTCAGCTTGTTGTTCGATATACTTAATTTCTTCTTCTGTAGTAATGTCAACTGTTTTCGTGAACAAATCGTATGCGTATAGGTCTACAGAAATCTTGTAAAAGATGGGGTTGGGTTTTTGAAAAACCACTTTTGGTGTTGAACCTGTATTAGAAACCAACTGTAAAGGGACAAGTGAACTCTGAAATATATTGGCATCACTTTCATTATCACTATTGAATTTATGTTTTTTAAACTGTGACTGCTGGGATCCATCACAACCCCATTTAGATATTACTTCCAAATTTGAGTTGTTCACTTAAAAAGTTAATCTATTTAAGACTTCTTCTAAATATTTACACACTTCCTTAAAATATTATGATTCTAGTAAAAGCCTGTAACTTGATTTCTGCTAATGTCTCCGTAACAACAAATTTGATTCGTCTTTGGGATAGCATTCTTTTTTTGGCTTCTTTAACTAAAGGAGTAACTTGGATAAACATTTTTATTGTTACGATCTTATAGTTTCGTACTGACTTTTTGTAAGTTCGGCATCTACTAACATAGACAGAGCTTGAGATGGGTGAGTTTTATTCACTAGGCTTCGTTTTTTTCTAAATATCTAAGGGATATTTTTAAATTTTGATGCTTTTGTAGGCGTTTCAGTAATCTTTTTTATATAGATCATCATCCGCATTTGTATTACCTGACGCTCTTTTGGGTCATAGAAGCAGCATAGACCAGTTCTTTCAGGAGTTGATTGGTGTCTAAGCTCTTCAGTTTATCCTTACGCTTTGTCCTATCACTACATGGATTAAAATCCTTTTCAGGTCTTATTTCCAGAAGAACATGGAGAATAGTTTTGAAACTTTTAACTGTTCCCTTCAACCCGTCTTCATTTTTATGCAAAAATCTATCCTCTTTGGTATTACCTTTGAAGCCCAGCCCCTTTATTTTAAATCGGATTTTAAAATATCTTAGAGATTCGATTTAGGCTTTCCCCTCTTACCTCTTCGGGACACTTGCATATATCAGCAACTCCGGTTCTCCATGTAGTATGAAGTTTTTTTCTTCCATTAACCTGCTTGGAGATTTTTTTAAACCAGGTCATAAAGAAAACTGCGGGAGATTTCCTTTTCCATTTTGAAATCTGAAAAAATAAATCTTTTTTAGTCAAAATTTTTTTAAACGAATCCTGCATATTAAGGAATGCAATTTATAATACACTACTGTATTTTACAAATGTAATTTTAAAGGAACCGACTTTAATTTTTTCTTTAATATCCATTTTTGCCATTTGCATATTTAATTTTATTGTTGTGAATAACAAAATAAGCTAAATTAACTGCATTTAAAATTTTTTAAAGTTTTTTTTTAAGAAACATACAGTTCTACATAATAAGTCTAAAATTAAACGAATAAGCAAGCAGCATTATAAAAGGATGCAAATTTCCTTTTAAAACTATTGTGTTATATGTTACAGAGGCTGACCACAACGTACATTTCAGGAAAAGTTTTTTTTTTTTTTTTCCCAAAATTCATTGACCCATTTAAAATGGTTTAAATTGAAAAAAGGCTACAATATGCAATGTATTTTATTTCTCTTATAGTTTCTTTGTATACTAAAAAACAAAACTGTATATAGCAAAAATGGCCGACAGCCCCGACAAATATACTATTGCATTAGTAAAATAAAATATAAGTGTTTTTTTATAGAAATTTTATGGAGTTTTCGCCCCTCAATTTCCCTGTTCCTAATGAATAAATACTACAAATAAAAATCAAAACATAAGGTTTCTTACCTACGTTCAACGACCACCAATTTTCAAATCAATATTGACGATGTTGATAGCAATAATAAATAAAATATAACCCCTGTAAAATTTGTAGAGACAAAATCACGTCCAATCCACGGGGGTGCAGAACTCGACTGGCTTCACTGGGACCGGATTTTGACTCACCTTCTGAACAGGCGAAAACCCACCGCCAAAAATTAACTCCTTCCCAACGACACCAAACACATTATTGTTTGGTAAATTTTTATTTTAACCTTTTTGGCCAAGTTTTTTGGGTCAAAAACCCCACTGTGCAGCGTTTGATACCAATGCTATAATAAGATAAGGTGAACGAATAAACTTAAAAATTTTTTTTTGGGGACCAAACCCCTTTTACCATAATTTTTTACCCTACACAAAATATACCTGTTAGATTTAAAAGTGTAGGTTTAGAAACGTTTTTTTTCTCAAAATTACGTAAAATATCAAATATAATTTAAAAATGCATATTTTCAATCATGTTTGTAACGATTGTTACTTTTAAAAGGACACTTCAAAAACAATACTAAATACATTGCCAAAAAAAAAACCACAGTAACAGTGAAAAATACAAAATAACAAACAAAAATTTTAAAATTTTTTGTAACATTCTTTTAAAATGGTTCAATTTAAAAGAGACATTTAGTTCTTTGAATTTTAAATTTGTTAATATTAAAATATTTTTTATATCATTGAATATTCAAAAAAATAAATTTTTTGCCCACCATAGGGTTTTGGTAAACAAATTCAAATATTTTTTAATACGAAAAATAAAATCCATACAAATGAAGTTTTAAGTATGAGTATCTTTTAAAAATAGCACACGTAAAACAACAAAAATTTACAGTGAGTACAACAATAGGGATTTGTGGATCCGATATAATGAAACATTGGTTTCCCACTTTTTAACACAATGCTTGTGGGTACTTAGTTGTATTATCCAAACAAAAAATTTAAAACCCCAACACGGGGACGTCACAATAATGTGATAAATATGGGATGAAATATAATAAAACATATTATATATATATATATTATATATATTTTAAAAAATATAATATATTAAACATTAGGTACTATTAAAGTTAGATGAGGGGTTGAATTATTTTTATATTTTAAAAATAAATAATAACTTATACAATGCGTATAATTTAAGGCGGGAAAAAAAGTAAAGTATATTATCTTTATTTTAGACATTGTGAAGAAACCCAATCTGATATGATATATATGTATGACGCAATTGAACGAAATTGGTGCGAAACCAAGGGGGGGGGGGGGGGGCATTGAAAACTTTCACTCTATTTAAGGTTTAATTCTTTCAGGCTTTGTAACTTATAAAACAAATAAATACTATTAACATAAAATAAAACAGGCTGATGCTATTGTTATCTTCTTTTTTTATATGCAGTGATTAGACCATTATAATCTACAGGGTTTTAAAAAACAACCACTTTTAATAATATTCTCCGACATCAGTAGGTATTTAACAGTAACCTATATTTCATCGACGCTGAATTATGATTAAGAAGTCGCTACCACTATTCTAAAGCCTTTTACTTTGTAAAGGTTTTCCGGTCTCAACTGCGTTGGAAACATCTGACACAATTAAATAACGATGCGGCATGACGGGTGAGTGGGAATGTCTTTGGGTGAGGTTGCTTGGCGGTGTCAGTCGCGATGTCCCTAAAAACATTTAAGAACGCTGGAAGGCGTAAGTATAAAATTTCATCATAGCCCCGGGGAATTTTGGGCTATATGATTGGGGGCGGGGGAAGATTCTAATAATTATTTTTTAAAATGTTTTTACTTCATAAATTTAAATTTTCTGTAATACCTACCGGGTATCGTGATCTATTTCACCTTTCGGGGTAAGATAAAAAGTATTTGCACTTATGATTTTATACAAACTATTAATTACCCAATTTGGTTCTTTAAAACAAGAAAATAATTTTTATGTTAGTTAAATGGGGTAAGTTTTAAAAATTTAAAAATTTTTTGTTAAAATAATGATTTAAATTAATCAACCCATGCAAGTAAATTTTTTTTTTTTAATTATGCTTTTAAAAATATTTACAAACAAATTAAAATGTTTGCATAATTTTGTATATTTTATAAGGGTTTTAAATTTCATATGGGTTGGGAGTATCTTAGAACATAGCACCGACAAAGAAATTGGTTCTTACGGGCGTTAAAGTAGATGGTTATCGAAAAAGGGTTAAAACCAAATGTTAAAGAAAACAAAATATTTTGTTTAAATTAAAACTATTAAACCCAGAAAAAAGTGCTTAAAATTTTTGTGCTCACAAGAAAAACCCCCTTTTTAATTTTAATAGTATTTCGATAGTTCCCACAACAAACACTTGTCCCTAAAACAAGTGTTTATAATCTCAAAGGCCTATGCCCCCTAATAATTAATGTGGATTGTGGACATTTTGTCCCCAAATTTAAACCTCAACCAAAACCTATATCGAAAAAAAAATTGTCCAATAACTATTTTGTCACAGGATACAATAAAAAATCTGTGGAAAAACAGTGTTGTAAATCATTGTTATTTGAAATTTTTAAATTTTCCTTTTCTTGAATAAAGATACTTATTATTAAAAACACCAACAATACATCCTAAGAGAGATTCAAAAGATTTCCAGTTTCTATACAAAAAAATTCATTCAAAACCACATAAAAACATTATGGAATTAATTATGAATCGAAATGTTTTTTTTAAAAAAATTAATATTTTTGAAATAATCAAATGCCTTATTAACCCCGCGTGTTATGTCATATGTTAAGAGCGAACAGAAATTTTATTATATTACCTCCCTAAAAATACTTGCAACGATCATTAAAAAAAAAAGTACACTTGGTTTATCAACTGTATTCACGAGCAATACAAACAATATGAACAAGTCCTGAAAACCCGCACCACACCAATCATGACGTGTAAACAGTTTTAAATTGAATCCGCCTTCTTTGTCACGGTGACCGTCAACACTCGCGCTTTATGGGGAAATTCTTTACAGTGATGTCGTCTAAAAGATTTTTTCATAACAGTTCTCAAACGTTATTTTCATTAGATATAAAAATTAAATATTTCATAAAAACGTTCTGCAGAGTATCTAGTAAACCTTTTTAGTACGTTAAAAATTATATTCGAATAGTCTTCCTTAATTTGATAAAATAGGCAATACTAAAAATGTTCAATTACCAACTAAATTTTACACTTAATTCCAGTTTTTCCACTTTTTTTTTTTTAACCTTTTGTGAACAAATTTCCCGACTATGAGCGCAACAAGGAATTAATATGTTTTAGATGATTTAAATGAGATATTTTATGGGGGAAAGGGTGACCCAGATTATTAGTTTTTTAGACAAGAAAAAATTGTGCCCAAACCGGGGCCAATCAATTTGCTTTGTTATAAGGGGCGCTGTACTGTAGTGAAACGACCTTTAAATTTCAACCCCTAAATGATAAATGTAGATTTCATATAAATCTTTTATTGCAACCGCCCTCTAGACGGCAAAAAAAATCAAGAAATTTTTGCATTTGATCCAATCGTGGTTCCCACAATCCAAAAGCCCGTAATCCAAAATGTAAACAGCCATATTTGCGCGAGGGTCTTTAAAAATTTTAGATAAAATTGCAATTATTTTTAAATTTTTAAGCTATTTTACACAACACTTATTCTTAAGTTTCTCGTTAATTCTTGGGGTATCATATGGTGGGGGTTAAAAATTACTCCCCCTAGCGTTAGTAAAAGCGACCTATATTTACAAAACTTATTATAAAAACAATTTTAATAAAAACCGTAGGACGGGAAAAATTTTTTTCAGTTTGTTTTTGTTCGCACCTATGTCGGAAACAAACTGATTTATATATATTAAATTGTGCATTAAGCTTCTTTTCCTTAAGCGAAACACTGATTCGATGAGGTGCATGTCTATCCAAGGGATTTGAATAGAGGGTATTGTATATTTTCATATAGGCAAAATTATGTTAATTGTACATTTAAAAAAAATAAATTTGAAACCCAAAAAATTAGTTTTAGATTTTAGTCTGCACTCAATTGTAAATTGTACTCTAACATTGTAAAAACTTTTCTGTCCAAAGGGACGATCTGAATCCGAAGAGATCTATCTTTTCATACACTAAGTTTTCTTAAAATTTTTTAAAATTAAACATATAAAATTTAACATCATTTTGGGGTGAAGAAAGTTGGAGTGTAGAATTGTTAACTTAACCTTGTATAAAACCCCATTCTCTTTATGGCCCATAAGTTTATACTTTTTTTTGAGTGTAACCGCTGAATGTGGCGCGTTACGTATCCATTTCCTTAAATTTTGGGTTTCCCAAATAAAACTTTTTTACTTTCAAAAGTAAACTGCAGAATTAAAAAAGGGTTTATCCTTTATGAATTTAAAAGCACCTTTTTTACAATAATATGACTTATAAAATTAACAGGATGATAATGCCGTGACGTTGTTACTTTAAAAATACATGTGCAAAGTAATAAAAAAAAAACTGCCTAATAAATGCATGTTGGTATTCTTAAATACAGATATGCATGTGATTTCGTATTCTTATAATTTCAATTTTTGAAAGTGTTAAACCCTAATCGATAAGGGTTTAACAGTTAATTATTTTGACCCTAAAATTGACGTAACATCACTGCATGCACTTATTTCCCTCAAAAGTAGAGGACAATCTCAAATACAATGTTTACGTGGACCCTACACCTTAACTGTAGGTTCCCATTTTAAGTGTGAAGGGCTTCTTCCCTTTATTGCCTGGTAAAAAAAGAAATCTTTACTACACTATACTGTTCTACACTAAGTTGTCAAAAATTTTTGGCCACGAAGATTGAAACTCACAAATTTTGAACTACTCATTACTGGGGCCTTTTTTGGTCACGTTTTTCACCTGTATGAAGGATGAGCCTTAAAGATCGTTTTTTTTCCCATTCTAGCAATTTCTTATTCTGTCAGTGTTGTATAAAAAATTTTCGATCATTATTTAAAGGGCTTTTAAAACTTCATCATATTTTTTAAATTAAACTGCATAAATGTGAGTTTATTTACCCCTCAAATTTGGTATAACGTAGTGTAATGGAGACCGTATTGGAATGATTACATGCATATGTGTAAAAATAACACACGTACAGGCGTTTAATAAATTTATTCGGAAGTTGCACTAGCAGTGACAGACAAAAGAGGATTAGATGATTTAGGGAAAACTTTGGGGATACGAAGTTATAGGTTCCCTAATTTTTGGGTCCATAATGCAAAAATTTCCCCAAATATGTTTTAAAATGTTTTATATTATCTATTGTTTTTTTTAAAATTGATTTATAGTTTTGTGTATTTGATGTAAGTTATTATACTTGTCTTTGTTCTTGATTGTATTTTTTAATTTTTGTTTAATTTATTATATACTCGTGGTTAAAAACATTAGAGAGTCTTTTTGATTGTTAGAGACAAGAGTTGTTTTAAAATATTCTACAATAAAAAAGTTAGTAAACAACCATTTAAATACGGTCAATTTTTACGTAAGACCTTTTAAATTTAAAATATCCCCTTGAAAAATAAGTAAGGGAGAAGAGAAAAACAGCAACGTTACTCTCTCCAAATGGACACTATAACTGCACGTTCACACACTCCGTGTTCAGAAATAGCAGTGGTAACGCGATATTTTTTCTGATGAATTCCTGGAAATTCAATTTGTTTACTTTGCTTTGGTTTTAGTTTTATCTAAATTATTAATTTTAATCCTCTAAGATTTTAAAAAAAAAACTTTATTTTCAATTTCAAATCAATCGTATGGTGGTTAAACTGCCAATTCTATTATATTGTTTAAAAACAGAAAAATTTCAAAATATTTAAAAAATTTATCAGACCTTACGTAAATTAATTTTAAAATACTCAGAAAATTTTTTAAAATGGTTTTAATGGTAATACGTGCTTACGTTAATCTTTATAAAAAGTTTTTA
>NW_025787881.1:0-11816 GCF_021130785.1 Homalodisca vitripennis
ACAAGTTGTATACAGTTGGGACATACAGTGGATTTACAGTACGGGTGTATGCCGATAGCCGAGCGGTCTACGACGTTGGCATTTGAGATAACGTGTTAGAGATAACGCAGGTTCAAATCCTGTTTGTGACCGTTTCACTTGTTATCAGTACCATCGACCTTGTACTGTATCGACTCTCCCCCTTATTCTGTTTAATAAGAACCTCGGACAGGCCAGTGGCCCATGAGGAAGCGCAGAATAAGGCATAAAAGGCGATGGGCTTCTCCTAAAAAAAAGAATTCACGATTGTTCTTTTTCAATGTTACAGGGCCTCGCTGCATATTGTGAATAAGTCTGTAAGCAATTACGTACATAATTTAAGGCTCTATGGTTTAAAAACGAGTTTGTCGTTATAACTTGTTATAAGTGTCCTAAATACAAGCTTGTAATATACAACAAATTTGATTTAATTTCTAAATAAAATTTTAGAATTTTGATATGTTTGACAGTGTCTGTATGTACGTTTCTTAACCGCCAAGCATCAAATCTTAGTAAAATATAACTTTGTATATGAAAACCATAAATGATGTCAATAATCATAAAGTAATTATGAATTTTTAGAAAAACTCGCAAGAAAAAATTATTTGGATATCTACGTTATTTGACCTAAAATTAAGAAACAGGTTTGAATAAAAAATGAGGTTTACAACAGAAAATGTATAAGATAAATTTAACATACTATATTTATTACTCTTGTCATAACAGTCTATAATTTACAAGTTTCAAATTAGATATAAAATTTTGTGTTGAAACAAATAAGCATAATTGTTATATGTTTCGTATGTTTCCCGATTTTCTCAATTTAATCGCCAGGGACTTTCATTGGACGTAGCGGCAGTTTCAAAACTACTTCACTTAAAGTAACGCAGCTATGGTGGGAAGGGTTGATTCGATGTGAATGTTATCACAAACTTGATTCCTGAAATCCGGAATCATATTCGTCTGAAGGGATCCAAAAATAGTCGGCGACGAGGAACGAAGAAGCTTAATATACGATTATCTTGTCATTGATGCTATTTGGCTGAGCGTTATGAAACACTTATTGGTATCGACGATGACCACGAGAAGATCGAAGAGCAGATACATTTTTAAACAAACTGATTTTTTTTATTATATGACATATATGACATTTTTTTGTACATCTGAAATAGTAACGCATGTAGACTTATGAAATGAACTTCAGAAATGTTGTATGCAAACTCACACGTGATTGGTAGTGTGGCGTTCTTCTACTTTATTATAGTAAAGGAGTGTTTTTCTCAGATATAAAGAATAATAAATTAGTAAAAACACGCACATTATAACGTTTTTATGCTAGATGTACGCCCTTTCTTCCCGTAACATGTGAGCGAATTCGGATTCCAATAATTATGGAATGCTTGTGATACGTACGTAAACAATAAAACAATTTTAACAATTAAAATAATCTCCTGTGAAAATTCAATACACCAATGTATTCTTTGTTGTCCTCAATTCCTGATTTATTTATTATTAGAAGCTATATATAACGACAATCCGTTTTTCACATGTTTATTAAGTTAATCAGAGATGGCAACAGTTTTTAATTTGGCTCCACAGCTCTTGTTATGCAGTACCAATATACAGGCCACAAATTCGACAAATCCACTTGCTTTTTGATGAACATCGCGGTTTATTTTATTTTTCAAATTTCCGCCGTCACGTAATTCTGCACCAAAGGCAAATTACAAATTGCCATCACTAATTTGAAAATGGAGCAGCCAGCTACCTCGGCCAGAGAACCCTTTGTGAAATTCATTTGCAGAATGAGCGGAACAAAAAGTGTGCAAGTATGATTGCGCTGGCCTGGCCTCAGACCGTGATAAAAAGGGTGGAATGATGATTACAATAAAATTCTTTGAGCTGTAACTCGACAAAGGTAATGAAGCCGGTAACTAGACACAATTTGTACGGCAGTGCAGTTTGCCACCGGGCGATGCGCCGGGCCGTGTCCCAGTTAGAGATTTACCGAATGGCGTTTTTTGCGCGTGATAGGCTTAAATTTGCATTATGTATGAGGGGTGGGTGCGGGGGAGGGGGTGTGCAAATTACACAAAGGCCCGCAATCCCATTTGGCGGATTCCGATTGTTCTGATGGGGCTCGGATTAGAACTGCAGCCTGCTATTCTCTTATTCGATTGATGAAATGCTGGCTCCGACAAAAATGGAACACTGCGCGTTCTCGCTGCCGCCGTTTTATTTCAAGGGATGAGGGCTTGCTTTGTGTTTTATTACAGCACTCGAAAATGTTAACTGGAAATATAGCTGTATACATGTTTGATACTGATGTTGAAGTCCAATACATATATTCCGTTGTATGTTACACGTCTATTAACCACATAAATATATTGTAATGTTACGATACAATTAGTTTGTGTCAGTAAGTTACAAAAATATTATTTTATTCTTATCCGAGTAATCGAACACCGAGGATATACCTTACTTTCGGTGTAAATACAACAAATGTAGCCTTAGAACAAAACAACACATCATTATAAGAAAAGTAATTGCGTTGGTTTAACAATCCCGGTATTGTTATACTGTATACAAAATTGAAGATTAATCTTGATCCCTAAATGCACAAGTAGAGCATACAAATAATTTTCAGACCGGACTGAACAAAAACAGTGTTTGCTACAATTATTAATTCGATCGGTCCGCACGGTTATTTCAATTTGGGAATTTCATATACTTAGTTGAAAGTTTGTTATAGACAATGTAAGGTTTCTAGTTCGTGATGGAACATAATGCTTCTAGTTAATATCTCATTGTAGCCTGTGCTGGTGTGATGTGTGATTGTGATTCTCGTACTCATGAATTGTGCTCGGGACTTGCATCCTGTGCAGTGACAACTCCAGGACTGGACTCCAAGCTCCTTTTAGGTGCGTTTGAACTCTTTTCTTTCCCTTATTTTCTTCTTTATTTTTGTATGTATTAATACCACCCCCATCTGACGAAGATAATAGATTCGAATCCTCGAAACGTTGTGTTATTCCTTTGTAACAAGTAACCATATTAAATGTACGGAATTCTGTTATCCTTTTAATTTCATATATTTCTGGTCAGTAAAACTTGATAATTGTGGATCCAATAACTGTGGAACCTACTACATTTATTGAACCACAAAGAGAAATGTTATGATAATTTAGTCATTTTCTTTGAGATGAAGTGAATTTATGTAACCGTCCCTCATGTAAGAAAATGTCAGTGTATTTGTCTATGCGCCAAGATGTCGACTATAAAAAAATTATGGTTGCCTGTAAAGTCGGTTTTACGGGCGAAGATTTTACGTGACAACGTCTTTTTCTCGGTAGAATATTTATTGATATGAATATTATTAAAATGCACAATAGGAACAAGGAATTGAATGAAAATAAGAATTGCACAAATTTTAACTATAGAAATATATTTTGTTTACTAAAACATTGTACATAATTTGAAATTAATTAAAATTTGTTATTGTAAATGGTAAAGTTGAATAAAACATTTACTAAAATTGGAATTTGAAATTCTTGCTAAACACAGTTAAATTCTAATTCCGCGCGTGGTGATTGGTCGGTTTAGTTCGTTTGTTTGGTCGCACTGTTATGACAGGTTAGAGGTTATAATTTGTTATTTTAAATGTTTGACTAGCAATACGCGCTGTTTCTTCTCAATCGACTGAATTACGATTGATTGCAGAGTGATTTAAACTAATAATTTACTTAACACTATCAACATTTGTCAATAGTATGACATAACCTATAAACTCAGTTTCTCAACTTTTGTGTCAATCTAACAATTAATCAATCAGTCATAGTTTACGATAATGAAATATCAGTGTACAATTATTTACCTTTATTGTTGTAGTTGTTGTAAATGACGAATCTAAGCACTCCACATTTTCACGAATAAACATAGTTATCTGCTTTATCCCGTGCGGCGGACCCACAGTTATCTGCTTTATCCCGTGCGGATCCCGTGCGGCGGACCCACTGGACGGGCATCGTAACGTTACCGGGCGTTACACTTTTTCATGAGTGACTCCGAGCCGCAACCTAATTTAAGACGTTGTCACGTCAAAAACTGCACAAATGTTTTTCTCGAGTACCTTTGACTCCTATACCAACCTAGCGAAGCAAATGTCACAAAACTGCAAGGTCTGATGGAATCAGGCAGTGTGTGTTGCTGATTGGTATGTATCCTGATCACAACACTCACAAGTCTAGTCAACGAACGTGACCGAGTGGCTAATAGACGGTAGACACTACTACTTACTTCATACTCATGCAGCAGGATATATGGGAAATAAGAGTGATTACTACGGTGTATTAAATAGAACGGAAATGTATTTCTGTTCTGGTCAGACTAAAATAGTATGGACGGTAGCTGTTATTCACTTAGTTTCAGTAAGCGCTATTTCTAACAGTATGTAAATGTGTGATAAATGTTTGTCTTTCTGGAGCGAAATGCTGATTTAAGCCCCTAATGGTTCGAAATCACACCTATAAAATTAGGTGAATGATATTCTCATTGTCTCATCAGGTGCAAAATTGAATGCACTACGAGCCTCTAAGCAGAGTGGAACAATCGAGTTATCTACACTTAACGTATCTGTGGTAGGAAGGGTTGACTCAATTTGTCGATCGTTTACAAAAGAACTGTTAATAAGGAAGTTATACCTGATAAATAATAAACTAGAGACATAATGTAGGCTGAACATAACGAAATGGAGCGCATTTTTCAGTTTAGCTTGCTACGAATACTACTTTACAGGCCCATGTTAAAATGCTCCTACTAACTGTTTATGTAACTAACCATCTAACAGTACACTCAATCTCGATGTTTGTAATTTGCTAAGACCATGACTAAAATTAACACAATAATGCATCCCAGTCTGTTTAAAATTGTTTATTACCGCGTTCTTCCCTGTTGTGTCATGGTTACCCAAATGATCAGTGTAAAAACGTTGGTATCTGGCATCTTCGCTACTTTTTTTTGACATTTTCACCCCCAAACTTCCTATAGATGAAGATGTTTCCTACGTACACAATTTCAATTATCTTAGTAACGTACATTGAATTATCACGCAGACGGCCAGACCATACAGATGGACAGACAATGTAGAAACCCCCCCACCCCGGGACAGACCAAAGAGACGGAACAGACATACATACGGACAGACATACAATTGGGTGACACAGGCATGCAGACGGACAGACGTCACGATTGTAAGGAAGGAACGGTCGAGACCTGAAAGTTTTTCTAAAATACGTCAAACTTTGGCACATTGAGTTAACAAACAACAAATAAAAAGTTTAGTTAAAATTCGTACGATGAAGAACATTTTTCTATTTTTAAATGAAGACTATACATTTTTTAATTATTACAGAAAAATAAAATAATAGCGAAAAAGTTTCCTGAACTCAGTTGAGATATGAATATAAGGCAGTTTAATTGTTTTAAATGGTTTAGTTGTGAATGCATAGAACAACATTTAGGTTGTGACTAGAAATTAAATATTATTGAGCTGATTGTTAAACACTGATGATAGATGTAATGGTTTGTTTACTGTTTTTAGAAAAGCAAGTTTGTGAAAAAGAACGAAATTAATGTTTTTAAATTATATCAATACTATTAGAATAAATCCGTAGTAACTCAGTAAAGATTGAAGTTTTCGATTGTGCAATCATTGGCGAATAATCAACACCTACAGTCACGGCCACCAAATAAGGCGGGTGGGTGTATTATTGCGGTGTTGCCGACTAATGTGACCGGTTAAGCGGAGGAAGGTCGAGAATCGGTACGCTCTCATGCACAATTGGGCAACGCTGGTGGTGCACATTTGTTGCCCTAGTCCCAAGCGTTCGCGCCTGACGCTGCAGCGTCCACACGCCACTCTGCCAGTAGCCAGTGCGAGTCGTATTGTACTGTCCTGATAAGTTTAGCTGAGTGTAGTTACATACAGAAAATGGAGGAAGCTGGTAGTTAAACATAAAAAAGTCAAAAACACACCTGTAAAAAAGGTGAAAAACACAGTGAAGAAGCCTATAGATAACGTCACCAGCTTGTCGATTGGGAAAATTGTGTGAGACCGCATTTGCAGTCTGACGATTGGGCTAAAGAAATTGATAGAAATGACAAAATGGAAACCATTTATTATAAAACCTTAGAGAAGACATCATCAGATATTGAAAACAGCGACAGACAGAGACTGTGACATTGGACAAAGATTAAAAGCAAGTAACTAACTCGGAACCACCAAGTGAATAGAAAATAAACCAGGGACAGACATATAATTTCACTGTGATTATGTAATAGTATGGAACTAACAAATGTCACTTGTTTAATAATAATTACTTTTAAAATTGTTTTCTTTAATATTGATATTACTACACGTGTTTTAAAAATGTTTTAAAATATTTAAAATAATGTTTCTAAGGAAGGCAAAACATTGTTTTAAAAGCATGGTTAATTTTATTAAACTTAAAAGATTTATTTAATTTTTGCTAAAGGTTACAATACATAGTACAATAGTTGAGTAATGATAAAAAATAAAAGAAAGTAAAGTATTGCTATTAAAAAAAGTTGAGTTAAGAAATGGTGTGTATATCGCACGGCGCACGCATCGCTCTGCGTGTTTGATTTTAGGTTTTGCACGCATTTTCCCTGCGAAGTTAGTAAACTGGAAAAAAATTTCTTGGGAACAAAAAATAAAGTTTTATAAACCTTTGTCTAAAACTTTTTGCCACAGGAAAAATAGTTCCTAACCAAAAAATAAAAAAATTCCTCGCTTATACTGCAATGTTTAATACACCATGATAATGAATTAAAATTGGTTTGTAGGTATTTAGTATTTCAAAATTACATTTTTGTATTTACATACAAAAATTATATACCGTTATCATCAGCGGTCTCTCCTGAAGCCAATAATACGATTTTCATCTTTGTAACTTGTAAGATGTCATCAGAATCTCAGGAGAAAGCAAACAACATCAAGCTCTAAAATGGATACAATTCAGGGATTATTCTATTTCACGATGTTTGCACAATCTGGCAACGGCGCAATTCCACCTACCCGCCTAAAGGTTGGGACACACATAACCGCACCGTGCCCGACACGTCAGTCGGCCGTGTGCTGGCCGTCATACGGTGAAAGAATTGCAGCGCAGTATTCAACCAGCAACGTCCAAACATGTCCGCACCGACACCAGCAGACCGTCCGTTGGCCGCATCGTGCCCGCACCGTCACCTGATATGTGGAGTTTGAATTTTGACGGGCACGTGTGCGTGTGCTTACGAGCGGTATCCATATGTTGTTTTTAAAAATCTGTTGCGTTCTTCTTTTTAAAACTCTATTTAAGTAGTCTACACGTTCTATTTTATTGAATTAATGCTTAGTATAGCCTATTAAACCATCTACATCTTGTGTTCGCGGTACAAAATCAATATTTTATTTGATAAAAGTATTAGCCTACATTTTCTTACCTTAGAGTTAAAACTAGTCAATATTTTCTTAATTGGTGCCATACTTTCTTATTACAACAAAATTTGAAAAACCATGTTGTGTACATTAGGTGATTTTAAACAACTAAATTGAGATTATGGAAAAATCTATATAGCATTTTTTCATTAATTAAAAAATAAACAAGCATGTAATTATTTGCTAAAAAATCTATTTTTTCTTTGAATGTAATTGTAAAGTTACTATGATAAATTTATTCCGGTATTTTGTAAGGGTCACATAGTGCGCGCGAGCTCGCGCGCTAGATCATGAATTTCTTATGACATTTTTATTTTTTTATTCTTTTCACTTCAATAAAGTAAAAATAAAAATATTTTATTTACAATAAGATTTTCAAGCAAGAAAACCCCATGTTAAAAATAAATAATAATAAATAATTTATTTCCCGTGGTAATAACAAACTGAATATTACAAATAAATACTGTATTGTTGCTGCAGTGCTTAATAATAAATAATACTATGACATAACGTATTTTAAATATCAGAAAATAACAAATACAAAACAAATGTAACAACGTTGTACAATTTTCTACTTACTTTATTTCTAATTTATGTACTTAGAGTAATAAAATATAAAAAGTAGGTTACATCCTTTTAGGTTTTTCTTTTTTTAACTAATAATTAGGCCAATAGATTTAAAAATAAGGGAAATTTAGGTACCCCATAAGAGGCTGTGTTTGCGTTGGGGATACTATATACAAAAGGGGTAAAAAATAAAAATAGCGGAAACTAGCAAGAATGAAATGATAAAAATGAGTTATTGTAGCTCATGTAGTAAATAATGTACTATTACGTTTAAAAGTTTAAATTTAGTATATCTATTGTGCTGTATTAAATAAAAAGGATTTATGCACGATTTACAATTAAAATATTAGGATTTAAAAATGTAACAATTAAATATTATATTATTAAATAATTATTTTATAATGCTCTAACGTGTTTATTTAAATATTATTATAACTTAGCAGACAAGACTAACCATACACTAATTTATTATCTTAAACATATACTCAATATCATTTTGTCCGATCAACGTACTCTAATTTTTTTAGAAAATATATTTATGTTTCTACTATTTTTGACTAATTCTGGAAATAAATTATATGTCCTCGGAGCTATAAAGGTAAAACAAATGTTGTAAAATGTGTTTTTTGTATGTTCTCCAGTATATATTTTACAAAATATTTACTATGTTTTACAAATTATTATAAACGGACTTGCAACATGGCAAACTCTCTGGCATCACACACACTATAGCTCTTGGGTTTAGCCTTATACAAAAAAAATACCCAAATATACTGTTTATAGTGTATTTAACCGAAATTTCACTCCAATGAAACACAATGAACAAGAATTTTTAGGGATAAAAAATATAACAAAGATAATGATATTTACACATTTTACATACTAGCTGATTGTACAAAAGCTTTTCTGTAGCATTGCAATGTTTCATTCACCACAGCGATTAATAAAAAATAACAACAATGAAATTAACAATTATCACAATCAATACTTAATCTTCCGAATATTTTTTAAGTGCCTGTCACTTCGAATTCAAAAGAAAACATGCTCTAGTACAAACAGTGACATTGTTGCGTTCGGACTGCATACGGACATGTGTGGCCTCACGGTAACCGAGCGAGCCCGCACCGACACTCGGCCGACTCACGTGTCGGGCCACGGTGCGGTTATGTGTGTCCCAACCTTAAAGGTTGGGACACACATAACCGCACCGCGCCCGACACGTCAGTCGGCCGTATGCTGGCCGTCCTACGGTGAAAGAATTGCAGCGCAGTTTTCAACCTGCAAGTCCACACATGTCCGCACCGACACCAGACCGTCGTGGCCGCACCGTGCCCGCACCGTCACCGATATGTTTAGTTTGAATTTTGACGGGCACGGTGCGGTCTTCGAGCGGCATCATATGTTGTTTACTGTTGCGTTCTTCTTTTTAAAACTATTTAAGTAGTCTACACGTTCTATTTTAGTGAATTATTTAGTATAGCCTACTAACGCTACATCCTGTGTTCGCGTACAAAATCATATTTATTATTAAAAGTATTACATTTTCTTACCTTAGAGTAAACTAGTCATATTTTCTTATTGTGCATATTTTCTTATTACAACAAATTTGAAAAACATGTTGTACCTTAAGTGATTTTAAACAAGCTACATTCGAATTATGAAAAATCTATAAACATTTTTCATTAATTAAAAAATAACAAAGCATGTAATTATTTGCGCGAAAATCTATTTTTATTTGATGTATTGAAAGTTAATTGACAAATTTTATTCCGGTATTTTGTAATGGTCATATTTAGAATATTTCTATAACCTTTTTATTTTTTTAATTCCTTTTCACTTCACTAAAGTAAAAATAAAAATATTTTATTTACAATAAGATTTTCATGCAAGAAAAACCCATGTTAAAAATAAATAATAATAATAAATCATTTATTTCCCATAATAACAAACTGAATATTACAAATAAATATTATTGCCAGTGCTTAGTAATAAATAATACTATAACATAACGTCTGTACAATAGCAGTAAATAACAAATACAAAAAGCTGTTTTCTACTTACTTTAATTCTAATTTATTTACTTAGAGTAATAAAATATAAAAAAGTAGGTTACATCCTTTTAGTATTTTTCTTTCTTTTTTTTAAAACTAATAATTAGGGCCCATCGATGTACACAATAGTGGGGGGGAACAATTTAGTGATACCCCCATAGAGAGGCTGGGGTGCCTTGTGTTGGGGGAATACTATATACAAACAAGGGTTTCTTCCTCGTAAAAATAAAAAAGTAAAGAATAAAAATAGCGGTGAAATCGTGAGTAAGAATAGAAGTGGATTAAAAATGAGGTTATTGTAGCTTATAATGTAGTTAAAACTAATGTAATATTACGTTTCAAAGTTTAAATTTAGTATAACTAGGTGTGCCTGTATTAAAACCAAAAAGGATTTATGCATGATTTACAATTAATTCAAATAGATTAGGCTTTGCACCACATGTAAGATTAAATATTATATTATAAATCATTATTATTATAATGCTCTAACGTGGTCTATTTAAATATTATTATAACTTAGCAGACAAGACAAACCATACAACTTAATTTATTATCTTAAACCATATCTACTCAATATCATTTGACTGACCGATCAACCATACCCTAATTTCTTTTAGAAAATATATTTATGTTTCTACTATTTTTGGACTAATTCTGGCCAATATAAATTGATTTGTCCCCCTCGGAGCTATAAAAGAAAAGCATTTGGTTAAAATCTGTTTTTTGTATGTTTCTCCAGTATATAATTTACTAATAATTTACTTATGTTTTTAAAATTATTATAAACGGGCTTGACAAAATGGCCAACTCTATAGCTTTTGGGTTTAATACAAAAAAACACAAATTATACTGTTTATGGTGTATTTGACCAAAATTCACTGCAATGAAACACATTGAACAAGAATTATAGGGATTTAAAAAATATAACCAAGATAAAGATATTTACAAAATTTACATTTACTAGCTGATTGTACAAAGCTTTACTGTAGCATTTGCAATTATTTCATTCACCACAGCGATTAATATAATAAACAACAATGGAAAATGATAATTAACAATTATTTCTCAAGCAATATCTTCCGAATATTTTTTAATTATCTGTCACTTCGAATTCAAAAGAAACATGCTCTAGTACAAACAGTGAGATTGTTGCGCTCGGACTGCATACGGAAATGTGTGGCCTCACGGTAACCGAGCCGAGCCCGCACCGATACTCGGCCGACTCACGTGTCGGTCACGGTGCGGTTATGTGTGTCCCAACCTTAATTTGGTGGCCCCGACTGTAGTATGGAATGCGTTGGAATATAACAATGGAATAAAGCTTAGTTTTATTTTATAGTAATTTTATATTCTTAGACTAAACAAATAAGTCTCATGGAGGCTTAAGAAAAATATATTTTAGAATTATACAAGTAATTTCATTTTAGAGTTCTTATATGAATGTTTTATAAGAGCTATATCTTCAAATTATGAAGATGACAATACAACAAATGAAATGCAAACCAAGGTTACTCACATGCCTTTTGTTACTAACTTGACTTTCAAAATTCTATGGATTCTAAAGTTTTAACATCAGTCGTTCAAAAAAATTGTTTGAGAGATTCATTTGTGTGAAATTGCATATCAGCCAAGCGACCCATTATTTATAGGGCTTTTCTACCCGTACATCTCATTTGTTT
>NW_025787882.1:0-12423 GCF_021130785.1 Homalodisca vitripennis
TAGAAAACATATATTGCTCCCAGGGCGAGGACTCTGAAGCTTCTATCATAAGGACGAAGTCAGGCCATCCACAAAGGTCCTGATCGTAGGGATGTTAGGGACGATGCTCTGATCACGGTGTTCCTGATGAACCATGGGCGACTCGGTGGCTTCTCCGAAGAACAGCTGCTCGGACCGCGAAGCCGTGTTTATCTGGCAGTCTTGCAGGTTAGATGTACCACCGCAGGAGCCGCGAAGGTCAATCACTGGTCGCACCAGGGCTCGTGTAGAGGCAGGACCTTTTTTCTTGATGGGGAAGCTTCTTGGAGTTGCAGCTGGGGGGCGATGCTGGCGAAGCCCTATCCTCGCTAGGGTTGCACACACTGGTGTACGTGGGGAGTCCAGGTGTGTCGTCGTGTCCAGGGTAACTTAAACGCCCCAGGTACTTTACAGTTGTCGGTTCCTCAAGGGCAGTGTGTGTTCTGCGTCTGTGCGAGCTGGGGTAGAGTCCTAGATAATTAGATGTCGGCAGCCCGTCCGCTTGCCTCGGAACTTACTCGTGAAGTTAATTGAAGGCTCAACTTGTCAGCGTTGACTTGTATTCTCCGCATCTCCTCAGCAAGGGCCTCCAGTAGACTCAAGCTGCCGGCTGCATTGTAGGGGACACAGTCCATCCTCAGGTTGATGGAAGGTGGCCGTGAGGAGGGCCGTCGTCGGCGCTAGAGCGCGACAACTGGTATGGGGGAGTGGTCGCGTTGGTGGAATATATGGCGAGCATTTACACGCAGCGAGCCACGCGAGGCACCGCCAACTTTAGAGCTTAATATACAATTAATTATGGACGAATTATTGATTACATAGATATGCACTATTGCTTAGGAAACGCTTTTTTTTTTTTAAAAAGGAAAAATGTTATTTTATCACTTTTAAATTTATTTTATTTATAAAGGTTTATTCTTCTTGTAAAAAAACGGGATTTCGAGGCGACTGCAGAGCGCTTCTGTCGAGCAGTTTGAGGAACTAGAGTAGCTGAGAAAGGGGCAGGGGGGGTGGTGGGGAGGGGGGGGAGGGGGACAGCCGCCTCAGAGTTGCTGCGCAGCGAACGGTTCGTAACTAATATTGCATGCTAAAAGTGTACACGTATAGAATTAATATGCAATAATTTTGATATTTGTTTTCTAATGACTGTTTGATAAGAAAGTCTACAACTGAATCAATTTATAACCTAAAACGTAAAGAAAACATATATTACCATCCCTTAAAAATATTTCAATTAAAATATATAAATACAAATAAATGGAAATTCTAATTGTAGTTTAACAAGCAAAGATAACTTTATAGGTCTAAATATTATGCAGCCGCATGTGTAATTGAGAACTGCTAGTACTTTGACATTCGGTAAACGTGCAGCCTAGCCTATGTAGCTAAGGGAAACAGTCAGAATTTTAGACGTTTTCCACTTCCAAACGAACAATAAAATTAAAATAACGGTAGACGAAAACGTTCCGTTTGTTCCGTATAAGAATGTTTAGTATTAAGAACGATAGCGGGTGAACTAAATCCCGTAGCTCTAATCTGACGGCAAATTCAAAGAAGAGAATTATATTTTATACAAAAAAAGGTTTAATTACTTTTGCCGTACGTCCAGACGGTTAAGCCACAAAACGCCATCAAAGTAATAACGTAAGTAAAGTTGGAAAAAAATACTGAGGTTTCGAACAGGTAAAAATAATGCAACTTCTTAAGGAATAAGAATAAAAGATATTCCGAGATTAACTTTAACAGTAGAAATAAAATTTGGAAAAAATATTTTTATAGGCTATATTAATTTTACAGAGTGTTAAAATGCAAAAAGAAAAGAAGAACAAACATTGCACCCGAAGTATTGGGTATATTGACATGTATGCTGTCAACCGTCATGATTTGAGATACTTAGATACATCGGGTCCTTCCCGGGGTGGAGTGGTCGCGTTGGTGTATATATGGCGAGCATTGACACGCAGCGAGCCACGCGAGAACCGCCAATTTTAGAGCTTAATATATAATTAAATATGACGAATTAATTGATTATAAGTTATGCACTATTGCTTAGGAACGCTTTTTTAAAGAGGAAAATGTAATTTTATCACTTTTAAATTTATTTTATTTATAAGTTTATTCTTGTAAAAAACGGGATTTCGAGCGGACGGCAGAACGCTCTATCGGCAGATTGAGGAAACTATATTAGCTTAAGGGCAGCCGCAGTGCTGCGCAACGAACGGTTCGTAACTAATATTGCATGCTAAAAATGTACACGTATAGAATTAATATTCAATAATTCGCAAATTTGTTTTCTAATGACTGATAAGAAAGTCTACAACTGAATCCAATTTATAACCTAAAACGTATAGAAAACATATATTACGATTCCCTTAAAAATATTTCATTTAAAATATATAAATACAAATAAATGGAAATTCTAATTGTTAGTGTGAACAAGCGCAAGATAATTTATAGGTCTAAATATTTATGCTAGCCGCATGTGTAACTGAGAACTGCTAGTACTTTGACATTCGGTAAACGTGTAGCCTAGCCTATGTTAGCTAAAGGAAACAGTCTCCGAATTTTAGACGTTTTCCACTTCCGGAACGAACAATAAAATTAAAAATAACGGTTGACGAAATGTTTCGTTTGTTCCGTGTAGAATTTTTAGTATAAGAACGATAGCGGGTGAACTAAATCCCGTAGCTCAAATCTGACGGCAAATTCAAAGAAGAGAATTAATATTACTTCAAAAAAAGGATTAATAACTATTTGCCGTACATCCAGCGGTTAAGCCACAAAAACGCCATCAAAATCATAACGTAAGTAAAGTTGGAAAAATACTGAGGTTTCGAACAGGTAAAATATATGCAACTTTTTAAGGAATAAGAATAAAAGAGATTCCGAGATTTACTATAAAGGTAGAAATAAAACTAGGAAAAAATATTTTTAGAGGCTATATTAATTTTTCAGAGTGTTAAAAATGCAAAAAGAAGAACAATTATTGCACACGAAGTTATAGGGTATATTGACATGTACATGCTGTCAATCGTCATGATTTGTGATACTTAGATGCATCGGTCCTTCCCGGGGTGGAGTGGTCGCGTTGGTGTAATATATGGCGAGCATTACACGCAGCGAGCCACGCGAGAACCGCCCTACTTTTGAGCTTAATATATAATTAAATATGACGAATTATTGATTAATAGATATGCACTATTGCTTAGGAACGCTTTTTAAAAAAGGAATATGTAATTTTATCACTTTTAGATTTATTTTATTTAAAATTTTTATTCTTGTAAAAACGGGATTTCGAGCGACTGCAGAGCGCTCTTTCAGCAGATCGAGGAACTAGAGTAGCTGAAGAGCAGCCGCAGTGCTGCGCAGCGAAACGGTTCGTAACTAATATTGCATGCTAAAAGTGTACACGTATAGAATTAATATGCAATAATTCTGATATTTGTTTTCTAATGACTGATAAGAAAGTCTACAACTGAATCAATTTATAACCTAAAACGTATAAAAAACATATATTACGATCCCTTAAAAATATTTCAATTAAAATATATTAAATACAAATAAAATGGAAATTCTAATTGTAGTTTAACAAGCAAAGATAATTTATAGGTCTAAATATTATGCAGCCGCATGTGTAACCTGAGAACTGCTAGTACTTTGACATTCGGTAAACGTGTAGCCTAGCCTATGTAGCTAAAGGAAACAGTCCGAATTTTAGACGTTTTCCACCTTCCGAACGAACAATAAAATTAAAATTACCTTGTGTACTCCGCTGCTGAATATTGTGCTCCTGTGTGGCTTAATAGTGCACATGTGCGAGAGGTCGATGTCGTTCTTAATAGGGCCATGAGGACAATTACTGGAACTCTCATGGCAACACCAACACCTTGGCTCCCAGTGCTGAGCAATATAGCACCACCTGAGATTAGACGCAAAGAGGCTCTTCTGAGAGAGTTCAATAAGATCGTGTCCAATCCGAATTGCCCGTTACGCGCGACCTTCCTCAGCAAGATAGCCGGCTCAAATCACGCAAGCCATCACTACGAACAGCATCCCAGTTGATAGAGGAGAACTTTACGCCTAATGCTAACTGGGCGTCATCCTGGGAATCATTCGATGGACGGAACAAAGTTCTTGATATCCGATCCTACGAAAGCAGCGGGTGGCTTGGAAATTCCTCGAAAGGAATGGGTTTTATTGAATCGTTTTCGAACCGGGGTTGGGAGAAGCAATCACTGGAAATTCAAGTGGGGTATTACTGACGACCAGACGTGTGATTGTGGCGCAAACTCTCAGACAATTGAGCACATTGGAAACGACTGCCCTTTGCGATTGTTTTCTGGTGGTCTGGCTGGTCTAAGTGGTTTAGAGGATGGGTCTCTAAACTGGCTCAGTAATTTGGATTTAGCTTTGTGACGGGAGATTTTAATATTATTTTTAATTTATGACTCAAGAACTTTGTTCTGACGTACTTTTTAATAATTGTAATTTTTAATTTATTTTATTTATGGATAGCTGCCTTTGTCCCCCATACGATATATATATATATATAATAAAATTAAAAATAACGGTTGACGAATCGTACCGTTTGTTCCGTATAAAATGTTAGTATAAGAACGATAGCATGTGAACTAAATCCCGTAGCTTAAATCTGACGGCAAATTCAAATCAGAGAATTATATTTTTATACGAAAAAGGTTTAATTACTTTTTTGCCGTACGACCAGCGGTTAAGCCACAAAACGCCATCAAAGTAATAACGTAAGTAAAGTTGGAAAAATACTGAGTTTTTCGAACAGGTAAAATATGCAACTTCTTAAGGAATAAACATAAAAGATATTCCGAGATTTACTATAACGGTAGAAATAAAATTTGGAAATAATATTTTTATAGAAATATTACACGTATAGAATTAATATGCAATAATTCTGATATTTGTTTTCTAATGACTGATAAGAAAGTCTACAACTGAATCAATTTATAACCTAAAACGTATAAAAAACATATATTACGATCCCTTAAAAATATTTCAATTAAAATATATAAATACAAATAAATGGAAATTGTAATTGTAGTTTAACAAGCAAAGATAATTTATAGGTCTAAATATTATGCAGCCGCAATGTGTAACTGAGAACTGCTAGTACTTTGACATTCGGTAAACGTGTAGCCTAGCCTATGTAGCTGAAGGAAACAGTCCGAATTTTAGACGTTTTCCACTTCCGAACGAACAATAAAATTAAAAAAACGGTTGACGAATCGTACCGTTTGTTCCGTATAAAATGTTAGTATAAGAACGATAGCGGGTGAACTAAATCCCGTAGCTTAAATCTGACGGCAAATTCAAATCAGAGGAATTATATTTTTATACGAAAAAGGTTTAATTACTTTTTGCCGTACGACCAGCGGTTAAGCCACAAAACGCCATCAAAGTAATAACGTAAGTAAAGTTGGAAAAATACTGAGTTTTCGAACAGGTAAAATGTGCAACTTCTTAAGGAATAAACATAAAAGATATTCCGAGATTTACTATAACGGTCGAAATAAAATGTGGAAAAAATATTTTTATAGGCTATATTAATTTTACAGAGTGTTAAAAATGCAAATAGAAGAACAATTATTGCACCCGATGTATAGGGTATATTGACATGTATGCTGTCAATCGTCATGATTTGTGATACTTAGATGCATCGGTCCTTCCCGAAGTGGAGTGGTCGCGTTGGTGTATATATAGCGAGCATTACACGCAGAGAGCCACCCGAGAACCGTCAACTTTAGAGCGTAATATATAATTAAATATGACGAATTATTGATTAATAGTTATGCACTATTGCTTAGGAACGGCTTTTTAAAAAGGAAAATGTAATTTTTATCACTTTTAAATTTATTTTATTTATTAATTTTTATTCTTGTAAAAACGGGATTTCGAGCGACTGCAGAGCGCTCTGTCGGCAGATCGAGGAACTACAGTGGCTGAAGGGCAGCCGCAGTGCTGCGCAGCGAACGGTTCGTAACTAATATTGCATGCTAAAAGTGTACACGTATAGAATTAATATGCAATAATTCTGATATTTGTTGTCTAATGACTGATAAGAAAGTCTACAACTGAATCAATTTATAACCTAAAACGTATAGAAAACATATATTACGATCCCTTAAAAATATTTCAATTAAAATATATATAAATACAAATAAATGGAAATTCTAATTGTAATGTAACAAGCGAAGATACTTTATAGGTCTAAATATTATGCAGCCGCATGTGTAATTGAGAACTGCTAGTACTTTGACATACGGTAAACGTGTAGCCTAGCCTATGTAGCTAAGGAAACAGTCAGAATTTTAGACGTTTTCCACTTCCGAACGAACAATAAAATTAAAAAATAACGGTAGACGAAACGTTCCGTTTGTTCCGTATAGAATGTTAGTATAAGAACGATAGCGGGTGAAACTAAATCCCGTAGCTCGAAATCTGACGGCAAATTCAAAGAAGAGAATTATATTTTACACAAAAAAGGTTTAATTACTTTTTGCCGTACGTCCAGCGGTTTAAGGCACAAAACGCCATCAAAGTCATAAACGTAAGTAAAAGTTGGAAAAAATACTGAGGTTTCGAACACAGGTAAAATATGCAACTTCTTAAGGAGTAAGAATAAAAAGAGATTCCGAGATTTACTATAAAAGTAGAAATAAAATTAGGAGGAAATATTTTTATAGGCTATATTAATTTTTCAGAGTGATAAAAATGCAAATAGAAGAACAATTATTGCACCCGAAGTATAGGGTATATTGACATGTATGCTGTCAATCGTCATGATTTGTGATACTTAGATGCTTCGGTCCTTCCCCGGGGTGGAGTGGTCGCGTTTGGTGTAACTTATATATGGCGAGCATTACACGCATCGGCGAGCCACGTGAGAACCGCCAACTTTAGAGCTTAATATATAATTAAATATGACGAATTATTGATTAATAGTTATGCACTATTGCTTAGGAACGCTTTTTAAAAAGGAAAATGTAATTGTATCACTTTTAAATTTATTTTATTTATAAGATTTATGCTTGTAAAAACGGGATTTCGTTGCGACTGCAGAGCGCTCTGTCGGCAGATCGAGGAACTAGAGTAGCTGAAGGCAGCCGCAGTGCTGCGCAGCGAACGGTTCGTAACTAATATTGCATGCTAAAAGTGTACACGTATAGAATTAATATGCAATAATTCTGATATTTGTTTTCTAATGACTGATAAGAAAGTCTACAACTGAATCAATTTTATAACCTAAAACGTATAGAAAACATATATTACGAACCCTTAAAAATATTTCAATTAAAATATATAAATACAAATAAATGGAAATTCTAATTGTAGTTGTAACAAGCGAAGATAATTTATAGGTCTAAAATATTATGCAGCCGCATGTGTAATTGAGAACTTCTAGTACTTTAACATTCAGAAAACGTGTAGCCTAACCTATGTAGCTAAAGGAATCAGTCAGAATTTTAGACGTTTTCCACTTCCGAACGAAGAATAAAATTAAAAATAACGGTAGACGAAACGTTTCCGTTTGTTCCGTGTAGAATGTTAGTATATGAACGATCGCGGGTGAAATAAATCCCGTAGCTCAAATCTGACGGCAAATTCAAAGAAGAGAATTATATTTTATACATAAAAGGTTTAATTACTTTTTGCCGTTCGTCCAGCGGTTAAGCCACAAAAACGCCATCAAAATCATAACGTAAGTAAAGTTGGGAAAAATACTGAGTTTTCGAACAGGTAAAATATGCAACTTCTTAAGGAATAAGAATAAAAGAGATTCCGAGATTTACTATAACGGTAGAAATAAAATTTGGGAAAACATATTTTTATAGGCTATATTAATTTTTCAGAGTGTTAAAAATGCAAAAAAGAAGAACAAACATTGCACCTGAAGTATAGGGTATTTTGACTTGTATGCTGTCAATCGTCATCATTTGTGATACTTAGATGCATCGGTCCTTCCTGGGGTGGAGTGGTCGCGTTGGTGTATATATGGCGAGCATTACATGCAGCGAGCCACGCGCGAAACCGCCAACTTTTGAGCTTAATATATAATTAAATATGATGAATTATTGATTAAGGGGGTTCGGTAGGCCCTATCCTTACAATGTTATATTCCTATATTTTATGTACCTTCTTCTCAGGAACAAACTGGGTTCGATTACAGTAAAATTTTTAATGTGTTATTTTTTAGGTCCTTATCATGAAATAGAGCGCAAAACCTTTTGGTTTTTAAGAAAATTTCATTAAAAAAAGAATTTTTTTAAAAATACATGTTTTTTTTTAATGTTATGTTATTTATTTTTTTGCGTAATTATTACAGATTTTTGAAGTGAAAACTTCTTTAGGCGCGTTGAGCGTTTTGGTAGAGGGTAAAAATCCTCGGTTCGCGTCACCGACATGCTAATGATACTAACCTGCATGAAAAAGTCAGTCTCGCTGTGTTTTTTAACCGTAGACTTGGCCGCGAACTACTAACCTGCATGAAAAAGTCAGTCTCGCTGTGTTAAAACTGTCCCGGCGGAGTATGAAAACAGACTGCGAAAATCATTGACCTTTACGGCTTCCTCTCGCGATTTAAAAGTGAAGCCAATGTCGTACAATTCTGTAAGATGCGTCAAATTAAAGCTCTTAATATTGCCAATCTATTGGTTACATTTTTAAATATTAAAAAAAATTTCGAAATAATTTTGATTATTGTTTACATTTTACATAGCGTTTACAATGACAAGAAAAAAGTAGTAAGCGAGGATTTTTTTATTTTTTGGTCAGACAAAAATTTGGTCAGCGATAAAGTTGTGTGAAAATAGATGAATATTTTTTTTTTAATTTATCATTTTTTTATTGGAAGTTTAGTTTAGCCTGTAGTGCGTATGAAGTGATGAGTGAACGTTTCTGCCGGGAAATGTAGTTGGCGCATTGGCTCACTGATACCGTATTAACTCAATAAATTAGTTTATTGTGCAATAAAAATACCTTTACGAAAGAACCAAGTTAATTTAACTAATTTATTAGTTTTAAAAATATTCTGGGTTTAATTGTTATTGCAATTATATACTTTATCCGTAGCAATAACTGTATTATTTACAACGGTGTTCAACTCACTGTTGTTCACTCGGTGTTTACTCACTTGTATTCTATGTTTAACTAACTATTAATATTGAGCAATTACAACATATTTTTATACAGATAAATGAATAATGAAAACAACGAATATATTTTTAAACATTTTTAATATTTGTACGAATATTTGTATTTAAAATTTAGCATTATTCATTTTAATTGTTTTAATATTTAACCTCTTCATCATGAAATGAGTATTATTACGGTATAAGATTTATCTTACTAGCGTGGTAAAATAGATTTCTAGTTATTTGATAATATTTTTTCGTGGATTTTAAAATTGGAAAATTAAAAACTCGTCACATTTACAATTACAGATGTACTGCTACTATAACGTATTGTTAATTACTCTCAACTTAATAGTTCCGTTTTCACTTCTATCGGCAGTCCCACGACTGCTACTGTTTTTTTTACAATGTTACGCGCTTAAAATGTGTATATTGGTGGCATGTACAAGTGGTTTTTTTTTCATAATGATCCTTTTAATACTTCCTGAGATAAAGGTACATAAGTAAGAAAAAAATTAAATTTCGGGAAATCAACGTTAAAGTTTAAAAATATACATTTGGTCTTACTTGGTAATATGTAACTGAAGTTAATGGCATCCTGCACTATAACTGGGATCATCAGGATCCTCCAAATCTTCCCATTCATCTTCCAACTTCCTCTTAGCACTTTTACGGGATTGTCTGCTTCTTTTTGCAATTTCCGTGATCATGCGCTGAGCCTTTTTTTTAGCCGGGGATATATCTTTATTTTTCATTGCATCACAAAAATTCTGCCCAACAATCAATCCCAGTTTCTTAAATACCATACACCTTGCTATGTTTCCTTTATTAAAAGTATTGATGGCATCATATACACCTAAGTGAAGTGTGTGAAATGCTTACAAACACGGTTTTCGGTAGGCGAGTCCAAATTTTTTGGTTCACAGACTCATTTGGGAGTCTGTGATTTACCATGTAAGCACTTTTTTAGAAGGTCAGGAGCACTAAGATCTTTGAAAATAGCCTCTCCATTATGGCAAGTGGTAGGTGAAATGTTTTTCATGATCATATTTTTCATTTTGGACCAATGATTTTTGATATTTTCACTAACTATCACTTCCTTTCGGGCAAAGTCCATGTTGAGGATTAGAGTTACTTGATAGTAAATATTAGTATTCTGCCCATATAGCTTGCTTCATGTCCATTCAAATTACCTATATTTTGCGTATGGCTAATCCGTAGTATTTCTGAATTGATAATATAGCAGCATCTGTTAGTCGGTTGCGACCGCCTAAGGTTTTTCCTTCAATTTGTTTTGCCTTACCTTCTTTTAGTTTTAATGTCCTTAGGCATGTGCCCATACGCTTTTGGACATGTCCAATGCACTCTAATTTTGTAAACTGGACAGTCGATTACCATAAGGCATGCTTTCTAATACACTAGCAAACCCTTTAGAGGTCGCCGTCTCCAAGATATTCAATATAGCGACATCATAAGTTGGAACGGACCGTTGAAATATTTTACAGCCTCCTACCACTTCCATACCCCCACTTACTCCTTGGTAATTAGCACTGCAATTATCATTCATGATGGCCAGTAAATTGCCTCTACAACGACAGTACTTAGACAGTATGACGGCATCTACAACTTTAACCAGTATCAACACTTGTAGCAGTTACAACGCCATTTTGAGATGTATGTCCACGCTTTTCCAAGTGCCGTCGATGGCAACACACAAATCCCTATTTCCATCATTTTATTTTTACTGCTTCTTTACAGCCTCTTTCATAAATGAAAAACATATATCCTCACCGGTAGACCCTAGAACTCTAATTGTATTCACTAAAACTTTGGTAGGAGGTTTTAGCAAGTTTAGCACGCCGCAAAGAGTTTTCACAAGCGACCTTGGCCCTTCCCAATTAGTACGAATACCGTTTACAACTAAGACCTAACATTTAGGGTCATACATTCTTTATTGTGTGATGGGTTTAATTCAGGTAAAAGTACAGCCAATTCTACATATGAAGCTAATGTCTTTTGTACTACAACCTGAAACATGTAAAATCACCCTGAAAAGAAAAAGTCCAAACACGGCTTACCGGACTTTGATAATCAAAGTTGCTTCCATGGTAAATGTTTACAAACTCGCTATATTAGAAAATTATTTTCAAACAACACTATTTAAATTCAAAAAAACTATTTCATAGGCTTAGACTAGGACTCTCACCATCAACAATTAGATTGGTATGTTATTGGGGAAAAATATTTCCTAGTTTTGCTTTTGATTGCACTAAACTAGTTCATCTAGGACTAGGTCATATTCTTCCAAAAACTATCAGCATCTAGGGGGGAAACTATGCCTAATTTCAGTGTTCTACTGTCTTCTTACAAAAATACTCGTTTCCTTTTTCTGAAATAACACTGAGCACTCCTAAGCATTTTGAAATAATATATTTCTTCTTAATAACACTTAGAGACCACAACACTTTAGAGAAAAATAATTTGTTTTAAATGTGTCATTTACTTTTTGGAGTTTTCTACAAATAAAGAATAAAACTGGCATGAATGTAAAACAAACCAATATGTTTTTCTTAATTCTGCTTGTCTCTGCTGTTTATTGGCCCACAATTCACTTCAGGTTAGGCCAACCATTGAATAGAAAAACAAAAATGTATTCTGGGATGGCTAATTATGTATGAACAAATAAATAATCAGCTATAGTCGTTACCATTATGATACAATTCTGGTAAAAATTTGCTAGCTGGTGCAGACAAATATGTTGTATTATTTTTTTTTATATACATCCCAATTGTCAGAATTTAAAATAATTTTTATGAGAAAACTGTTCAGAAGACACAACAAAGAAAAATAAATTGAAATAAAAATAAATGTATAATTTTTTAATTTTTAACCTACCGAACCCCCTTAGATAGTTATTGCACTATTGCTTAGGGAAACGCTTTTTAAAAAGGAAAATGTAATTTTATCCACTTTTAAAATTTCTTATATTAATAATGTTTATTTCTTGATTTAAAAATCGGCGATTTTCCAGCGAACTGCAGAGCGGCTCTATCGGCCAAGATCGAGGAACTAAAGTAGCTGAAGGGCAGCCGCAAGTGCTGCGGCAGCGAACGGGTTCGTAAATTAATATTTGCATGCTAACAAGGTGTACACAGTATATGAATTAATATGCAATAATTCTGGATATTTGTTCTTCTAATGACTGATAAGAAAGTCTACAACTGAATCAATTTAAAAAAAA
>NW_025787883.1:0-12001 GCF_021130785.1 Homalodisca vitripennis
TATTAATTTCTATAAATATTTTGTAAATTATTTTTTACGTTTCATATATAACTATGATCACTGACTTATAAATATTAAAAGTAAAAATATTTAAATATTTATATCATTTTCATTTGTATTAGTTTCTACAATTTTGTCCAGTATAATTTTCACTATAATCTTGTGTTTCCGAATAATTTTTTATTGTCAATATATTTCTAATAATTAAAATTATAGGTTTATGATAAAATTAAATAAGAAAATAAAATTCTAGAATAAAATGTTGCTATATATCTTGTAAATTTGTTGTAATATCTTGTAAAAAAAATAAAATCTGTTGTTGTTCCATATCCGTTGTATAACGTTTTATCGCTTAGCAAAATTGTTTAAAATTTGATTTTTCATTTACATTTATATCATTAAATGTAGAAAAACCACGAACTTTTACGGAAGTGAAATATTTTAATGAAAAAACAACAACAAGCCAAATTACTTAAAATTATATCGCATGTGTATAATGTAAAAAATATGTTAATGTCGATAATATTAATATTTCCTTCATTCATAATAATACCATTTTGTCCATAAAACCGGGAATGTCGTATAATCTGTGTTTTATTAAATGTTTTACTGCCCTATTCCGGGAAAAGGAGTGGGACGGAGACACTTTTCAAGTATTTTGACAACACCAAAAGGGTATATCTAGATTCTCTGAACTTTTTTATGATACCAAAATGTTACATGTACTACCAAAAGCTTTTTGTATACCTAAAGTCGCTTTTGAAAAATCAAGTAATGCTTTTAGTAATATGATAACACTTGGCACAAAAGTAAGATAATTGCTGAAGGGAGTAATCTCAGCCTTTTTAAGTTAATGAGTTTAGCTTGCAACTACGTAAAACTTGCAAAGGGTAGCGAATATCATTCATTAGTATACATCTGTTGGTAGTATTAGGAGGCACTCAGTTGGAAAGCTACACTTAAAACAGTACTTGATAGATGACCATTTCTTATGAAAGCGAATTTTTACGCGGACACCTCAACCTCTCTCACTACGCTGGTGCTGGTAATAATTATGCAACAGCTTTGTATGTCATGTGAACGAGTGAATTTGTCTTAGTGGAGTAGCTTTTTTTTGACAGCCTATCCCTTTTTAACAAACTAAGCTTGTATTCTCTCTGTAAGCCTGATAACAAAATATGCCAAATGAATACAATGTTTGGGAGTAATTTCGGTGATATGTATTTTACATATACGTTGTACCTAAGGTAAAAATAAATGATGTCTATTAGAGTTTAAATTAACCGTTATAAGGGCTAAAAAAAGACAATATTACACTTTTGTTTATATTTAAATATTTGTTTTTTTTGGTGATGGAACTACCACTAACCATTTCATAATGTTTGTAAAAAAAAGTATGTATGGATTATAACTGACAATAATAAAGATTTGAATACCCATTTTATTTAATACCTTTCTCACAACATGACCTACACTTTTATAAAACCCACATTAAAAAAATATTAAATTTTAATACAATAATTTTCAAGGTTTTTACACGTTTTTCGTTATTATTCACTTATTTTTAATGTACTTGATGGAGTACATACATTGTTATAAAAAAATTATTGAATAATGGTAAAAGATAAATCTGAAAATCAAATTTAATTTTGCGGTGTGTTAAGAAAGTACGTGATTTACGTGCAATTTTTGTTCCGGTTTACAAGGTAAAACTAATTTTGAGTTTTTTTGGGTAGGTAGATAAATCAGGTTATCAGTTTTTTTTTTTTTTTTTTTTTTTTTTTTTCATTTATTGTCTGAAACATAATACATTGCATAGACATTGTCAAAACAAGCAGTCAATTATAATTTTAAAATACATATGCTAATACAATAGCTTTTATACACAGTAAAACAAGCAAATCAGTTATCATAATACATGCAAATTAAATAAAACATGCAATATCGTACATGCAGATGCCAAAATAGCACATTGCAAAATAATTGAGCTAGGATTTAAAATAAAATTAATAATGATGAGCTACTTCTACCTACATACCAATTTTGGAAGTTCAGGCCAAGTCATTTAACGAATATGGTGCTTTACTTATTAGCCATTTTTTAGTCCTGTTTTAAAAATTTTGGGCCCCGTTAATTGTGTCAGCTGATTTGGGAAGCTGTTATAAAAAATTGCTCCCCTTTAATAATGGGTGCTTGGATTTTCAGTTCGAGAGTAAGTTTGCTCAGGTCTGTAAAAATCAGAATTCTCTGCCTTGTGTTGTAATTGTGTATATGTAGAGCCTAACATTAGTTATAGACTTCCATCTTCTTTTACAAGTACAACTACCTGGAAAAATATATCATAGGCATAAATAGTACATTAATGTCATACTTAACCAACAATTCTTTACATGGTCACTCCTTGAATCTACCTTAGACATAACTCTTAATGCCTTCTTTTGAAGGACAAAGATTTTTTCATAACGATGAGCAATTAAAGGTACTCCAAACCCCCCCTTACAAACATCCCCACACACAATAAACCATAAGAGATATAGGGATATATAACCCCCAAAGTACACTCTCACCTTAGAGTTTAACAATATCAAAATAAACAGAAAGGACGTCTCAACAAAAATATTCCTGACAGCAATTTTGAAACCTGTACTATGATTCAATTCGTGGATTTGTCCTGAGTGAAAAACATTTGTCTATGAATAGACCCAAGTAAACTTTAAACACAATCATATACATTGTTTAATTCAAACCCCGTTAGTCTGATGTGGACTGACATCATTCAATCCTGCCGCGAAGTTTAAAAAACCAAAAGAAACCATATCAGTTTTATTACTATTAAGAACTGAATTCTAAGGTCTATTAAAATAAAGACTTTGCTAGGTAGTATTAACAAAATTCCCAAGTAATCATCTATTAAAATCTCTAAATTATTAGCCCAGCACATGCCACTTACCATCCCCATCAGTCAACATTGTCATAAAATACATTTTCAACTCTAGGGAAAATCATTGACATACACTATATACAAGGAAAGGACCCAGAAATTGAACCCTTGAGGGACCACCTATATCAATTTCTTTCTAGAGTCAGACCTTAAAATTTCCCAAAGCATCTCACCCATCATCAAATAAACACTTCAGTATACTGAATTTCTATCACCCAAATAAGATTTAATAAGTTTGAACCATATCAAAACAGGCACCCTCATTATTGACACAAGTTTTTTCAAGAGTAGATACCATGATTTACCCGATCAAAAGGGCTTTGGAGAGATCCATAACACACCCCCGCCACTCTGATAGCCATATTTTATCTTATCCAAGACTGATGTTACCAAAATCAGCAGCAGCGGCGGGAGATGGTGCTCCGACCTCCCTCCTGAAACCCTTGCTGATCCCCCAGGACAAAAGATTGTTTTTGTGTGAAAAAAAATTTAAAGTCTCACCAAGATTAAAATTTCTCAATCAATTTACCAAAAGATGGATGTTAGGGAAATTCGGCCTAGTAAATTTTCTACACGTGGTTCTTAGGACCCTTCTTATAAAGTGGCCTAACTACTGTCAATTTCAAACATTGCGGAAAAATCCTATCCATTAACAAACACTTTGTAGCTTAAAAATCAGAAGTTTTAGAATCAGCTCGTATTTAACATTTCTTCAACGAAAATTTTGGTGAAAACTGATCCCAACTATAAGATGTCTTATTATTCAAATTGTTTAACTGTGTTTTAACACTTCATCATCTGATATCAAAATAAATTCATCATCATCATGCGGGACCCACCAAGTCCAAATCTGAGAAATTTTGTACTTGTGAAGCTTCTGTATTCGGATCTATGTAGCATGAATTGACAAATAAAAATTATTAAACATATTGCTTACCACTACAGGTTCTGAAATTGCTACAGTTATCCTTATCAACTAATATCAATAAGTTATTTACACTGATTTCTACAGGAAGCTCTAATGCTATTTTACAAATGCCCAGCTAACTTTTGGACACATTTCTTAAGAGTTGTTAATTCTACGTCATTTAATAAGCGGTTAGACTTAGCCTCTGCATACCCTTTTGCGGAAAATCCTTTTTACAGCTATCTATACTTTGAAATTTAATAGTCTAAAGAAATGCCAGATTTCCTCTATATAAGATCAATTAATACATTGGACATATCTTCCCCGCAGTATTTAAAAACATCTGCATTCAAGATTAACCTTACCGAATACCTCGGGGATCATACCGTTAACCCAAACTTACTTTTTTTTATAGGGACAATTGACATCTAAAATGCCACAGCGAATGTAACAATAAAATTGGATTTTCCACATTTCTCTAATCTAAATTTATTCTCATCATAGAACACCACTTATCCCAACTTTCACCTCTGCCAACAACCAGCTTTTATTTAAAACGCTAACACATTAGCATCAGAGGAAAACTCTTCCGAAGAGAATCCTTTTTCTGAATGTAGGCCTGGGAAGGACTCTTCTCTCCCAGCCACTTCAACACCCAAAAGAATTAACAGTTGATTATATGGTCAATTATCTGACCCAAAGTGGTCAGACACATAAAACAAATTTATCACCAGGAACGCATCGAACAATTCGTCCTACATATTTAGTGACAGATATGATCAATTGAGCTAGGGGACCTATTCATATCCTGAAACTGCTGGTGTGAGTATACTGGACCTTAAAATGTGTCACAAAGCCCATAAGGTACAAACAAAACAAGTCACTAAATTTCAAACTTTGAACTGGCAAAATGAGTACTGTGATGGACGAACCTCATAAAAAGCAATGTACGATTAGAAATAAAAATTAAGAGATGTGCTTAACCAAAAATTCGATTTCCTTAAAAAACGTCATTAATTTATACACCCCAGTATCAAAAGAACTGGCCGACGCCACATTTGCCAGCCGAAGCTTTTACAGCACTCAGGAGTGTGAAAACAGTAACAAGAATGGTCCTCTATCAGAATGTGTACTTTAATCTTCTCTAAATCTTTTTCCGTCGGAAAAAATTTCCGGCTTATATTTCTTAGAGGAAGCGTGAATGTGGGTAATGGATAAACCAGAGAGTTTTCTATAGTGTTGCCCTCAGAATTATTGATCGTTCTATACTAGTTAACCATATCTTACCATTCTTATTAGGCATATATCCGATTTATCCGACAACCCTTTTTTAGGTGGCATTTAAGAATATCAGCCCTCATCCGTATAAACTTTACTAGTTTATTAATGATAGGAATGGAGAAATGTGCTCGTTCAGGAGCCGGCGATTACAAACCATTAAAAAAGCCACACTCGAGAAATAGGAAGGCAGTTGGCGAGCAAAAAATTTCTTTCTAACCACTAAGCACTGTCACCGAAACCACCAATGTCAGATTTATTTAATTTCACCACTATTATGCCGGATAATTCCTTGGAAACGTCAGTTTCAGGCGGTCTATTAAAACTTGCCGAGGTCTCTCTGTTGATATTTTCCATCATTAACTGAAGCTCAGGTTTCTTATAATAAACCTGCCAATGGATCACCAAAGAATAAAAGGGACGCCTAATACAGAGACAGATGACACCCCTTTTTACCCTGAACTGAATCCTGGGGTCGGATAATAGATATTACTAATTGCATAAATAAATTACCATAAATTAATAGCATTACCACCCTATCAATAGATCACAATTAAACCCCTACGACATAAAGGGCTAATCATGATAAATATATTAATTATTTTAAATATCGTATAGTTGAGAGTTTTCTATCTAAAGATACCTCGTAAATTATAAATCAATAGTTGTACCGTCAATATAATTACGTAGTTTTTAATAATTTCTATATATTTATGCAACTATATATATACATAAATAGAAAAATTTTTTTCTGGACATCTAAATTAGTTAGCCATAACCTTTCCAGGCTACCATTAAACCTAGTTTTAATATATCATAAGTTTACATATTTAATCATTAATTATGTGTTAATTTTCCTCTAAATATTATCTTGTATTTTTACTTTGAAAACTCAAATTATTTTTATATGTACAGTGAAAATGACTACTTTTGTTGTTCGTATACAAAACACGTTTCAGATCGAGTATTCTGCCATAAAACGTTTAGTTTTAATTTGATTTTGAAGGACTTTATTGCTGGGACCGTTTTCCTCCAAGTGTAAGATAGTTGGAAATATGGTATGAGGAGAAAGATTAGAGAAGACGGAAAGTACAGCTCTAATAGACGGAACATCTTGTTATTTCACGACTTTGTGATGTAAGCTTGTACACAATGGCGGCCGGCAGTAGTTCTTTGTTAAACTGGCTTATCCATATTACACGCTCTTTACGGAACCATCCCCATCCACCAACACAAACCCCCCCAGGGATAAACCGGAATCATGTTTGTTAAGTACTTTAATTCCATTTTTAATACTACCTTATCGTCTTTTGAGTCGGATTTGTTCACAAACATACCACTGAATAACCTGTTTCTTTTCCCAGACTACTTAAAAATGAGTCTTTAACTAGCAATAAAAGAACATGACCAAATATTTTAGTACGAAAAAAAGATCTTTTTTCATTATTATTTCTAACGAGCAGTTACTTATTTACTGATGTCAAATAAAACATGTGATTGAAAAAATATCATGATACTAAAATTTTTTATTTTGCCCTGATCTGCTCACTAAACCAAACACATTTTATGTTTTTTGAAATATCGATTGTAATTAGAAAAATGGTTCTCGATTCTGTCTTATTAATTTTTCAGATCTTAGTGCATATTTTTACAACCATCTTTGACGTAAACATAATTTTAATTTTAATAGCCATTCTTTTTATTAATAATTACCTTTTATGGTACAATTTAAACAAAAAATATTCAACACAAAAGGTTAAAGTTACAAATGTCTGTATTTATTTAGTAATATTTTTCAGGCTTGACAGGAGAGTGAATGCAAGCTTCGTATTTATAAAAATAGGTTCTTAGGGCTGTCAAATAAAAGCCATTCCTCTAAAGACAAATTCACTCACTCACGACATACAAAGCTTTTCATTAACTTAATTACCAGCACCAGCTATAGAGGGGACGGATTGGAGGTGTCCGCGTCAAAGAAAATTCGCTTTTCTATCTATTTCTTTCGAGTCATCTATTCTAGTTAATTCATTGATGTACTGTTTTAACGCAAGTTTTTAAAACTGAGTGCCTTCTAATTAAACCTAATGTAATAGTGCTAAATGATGTCAAAATATTTTACTATTTACAGACTGGTTGAGGTTACGAAGTAAAGGTTTACATGTACATCGAAAAAATATCATTTGTATTTTCTATGTACATATAAGTATAGTATAAGAGCTAGTGGTCGGGACTACCTGTATTATATTTGACGAGACCTGGGTTTTTGTTACAGTGGAGGCCCCTGTACCCCCTGTACATGAGATGGGGAGTCACTAAGCTCCAGGTGGCCGACCTTGGCGGGCTCTCAGGTAAGATAGGTATCAATTTTTGGGCAATTTTCATAAGTATTTGATGACGTCTGCCGTTTTGTCTAATTTGATTAAATATATTATTATTATTATCGTAAATAACAAATGGCAGACCATTATCGCGGCGGATTTTGTTCATCTATCAGATACCTATATCAAAAATGTAAAAGGATTTTGAGCGTTAAGAAGAATAATTCCACAAATTAAAATATTAAATGAAATTATTTTACCGGACCGAAACTTATGTATTCAGCATATCATAGTAGTTGTTTATAAGACATTTACAGCATTAAAAAGGCAGTCATTTGACGACAGAATGTGTGTGAAAAAAAGGTTCTATCACAGTCTAAAAAGTCCTTTGTCTGCAATTGACACAGACATCCTTTACATCAGCTGATAGTTCAGTTAACTTGAGGATACAACGTGTACATGATTCCCTTGAAAACAATGCAAACATTCTTGAGACAAAAAGAAGCAGAAAATGAAATCGATCGCTGAAGCTTGAAACTTTCGTTGGAGGAGGGGGTCTATCTTTAGGATTCAGCAAATAAATCATTGAATGTCTCCAATTTTCGAATACTGTATGCTTCCGATATTGTTGTAACTTTCCGGATTACTGTAACTTCTGCAAACTCAATATTTGTGTTTTTTTTGTAACCATAAAAACAAAAAACAATTTTCGATTATTAAAAAATTGATCCATTACGGACTTCAGAGAAGGGATCAACTTTAAAAAGAGTAACTATTTAAAACCTTTAATGCCAGATACTACAATTTACCAAGAAAACTTTAACAAAAATAGAAAGTGTTCTCTCTACTGAAGTACAATTACCATGAAAATTTGTCGGCAAAAATTTTAGGTATCAAAATAGATCACTCGTGGAATAGTCGTGTTCGTTACTGACATGGCACATCTCCCGAGGAAGTACATGGCAAACTGTTTATAAAGAAAATTATGTCATTTAAGTTAAAGATGATGTGATAAAACGAGGACCTTTGTTATATTTCTGAGTTATTTGCTAGAAATTGTATCTTGAAATATTTAAAGAATTTAAGTGAAAGCTCAGACCCAGCATCGAATATTTAACGCATCTCTTTTTTTGGAAGAAAAACTTCGCAAGAAAATTTGGCGATAAGATTCACATTTTGACATCCAACAAATAAAAATTGTTTGCCCATACGGGTATTTCAACTAATTGATGATCTTGTTACCCATTACAATTTTTAATACAATTTTCTCAAATATTTTTAATCAGGGAGTAGCTTAAGATTTTCGTTTTTACTAAAAGTATGTCCGCTATATAGACCGTCTGCTCCATGATCAATATAAGTTTTTTAAGGCCCTTAATAAACTATAAATATTATCACATGGCAGATCTCGTCAATTACTTTCTAAATTTTATTTTTTTGAGCTAACTTGTTCAAAATTCGTCTTCCTGCCCCCGCACATGAAATCTCGCGCGATAATGGTCTGCCACAACTACTAATGATATGCCTGATATTCATTAAGTCTTCGTTCCGGTTAAATAAATAATTTCTTTATATTTTAATTTGTGGAATTTTCTTACCTCCAACAAATCCTTTTACATTTTGATATAGTATCTGATAATGAAATCCAGCGCGCGTATAATGGGTCTGCCATTGTTATTTTCCGATAATAATAATAATATAGTTTCAAATTACAAAACGGCAGAACGTCATCAAATTACTTATGAAAATTGCCCAAAAATTGATACCTGTCTTACCTGAGAGGCCCCGCCAAAGTCGGCCACGCTGGAGCTTAGTGACTCCCCATCTCATGTACAGGGGGTACAAGGGGACCTCACTGCTACAAAATAACCCAGGTCTCGTCATAATTATCATACCAGGTAGCCGAACCACTAGCTCCTTAGGACTTAATATTTTGTATTTAAGTAAATTTGTTTTTAATATAACAATATTTAATAATTCCTGATTTCTGATATTTGGTATTAGAATCGAAAGCTCTTAAACTCTAAAATGTGTCTACCCTTGTGTGGAAGGGCTCCTGCCCCACGGGCTTCCAATGTTCTAATGTTAATCTTATGAGTAGTATTTTTTTTAGTTCAAACAGCTGTTTGATAAATCTCGTGTTGTTCACGCAGTTATTTCTCAATCCATCAAACAAACGTAACATTAGCCGATTGGTTATTACTGCCGAAACAGGTCTTGCCGCTTAATGCACCAGTAAATAAAAAATCTATTCAATTTCTGAGCAGTTATCTTCCGTAAACAATAAAAACCATTGGGAATGTTTTCATGGGAATAAAATAAAGAAATACGAACTAAATTAAAAAAAATATAAGATAACCATTTATAATGTGTTTAATATATTGCCAAAGTCAGAGATGATCTACTTTTTATAAAGAGCTTTTATTTTGAAATCTACTATGTCTTATAGCAAACATAAATTATTAATTTATAAATATTATAATGTCTTCCATAACTTATGTTTTAAAATTAAATGAATTACAAAGATGGGCGGAATTAAAACAAAACGCCCTATGACGCCTTGGCGTTCTCAAAACGGAAACCAAACGGTTTTTTGCATTGGGGAATTTATTTGAAGTTTATGTCAGAACACAAAACATTACTGTAACCAGTATATTATAAATGGTTGTCAAACATTGTTATTAATTATAGTAGGTATTTTATTTCTGTAGAGTACGTATTTGGTTGTTTTAATATGTTTTACCTGAAGTTTCGTAGTTTGTTAATTAAAGTACACATAAACACACGCACGCCCACGTTATTTTTATACAGTTTGTCGTATCAGTTAGGCTTCTCCAGATATAGAAGGGAAATTAATAAAAGTCTACGGTTTTCTACTCATCGTTACACATTAAGTAATTGACACAGAGGGTGGAAAAACAACTAGACATGCCAAAGTTTAAATTAAAGCATTCCACGAAGAAACTCACCAAATCAAATATGTTATTTAATTATTTTCGCTGCAAATCCTATTTTACCTACTTTTGTATACACGCTAGTTACTCATTGCCACTAGAACTAAATATGTATTCTTTATGTAGATTATTTTAATTCATCCAATGAGTGTGAAGGATAGATTTATATACTGCCCTTCGTACAGGTTTATTATCTGGAGGATTATAAGATTGTTATACTGTTACATAATATACAGTTAAGATTGTCAAACATCATAACCAATTATAAATTTTAGATATTAAATTAAAATCTCCCTACAGGTTATTGTCTGGAGCGACGTTAATTTTATAGTACAATCACAATTAAGTTGTCGATATACTCCAGAGATCAATATGTGTGTAATAGATAGACCCATATACATCGCCCTTCTTTAGGATATGCGTAATTAAGGCAACAGCCCATTGACATCACAATCATTGAAGTCAAGCATGGAAAACTACAATTTATAAGGCAATACTCCAGCGAAATCTGTTGGAATGATCGTAGATGTTGCCTTGCACCCTTGGTAGAAGATTTAGGATTGGTTTTGCGTTTAGGACAAGGTTTCCGATTGTCTCAGGTGTTTGTTGTATAAGTTGTAAAAGCAAATCGTATTCGAATTACCCTGAAAACAGGATAACAACACTGACAGATTCTTGGTGAGATGGTTTTTTTGGAGTCACATCTTTTTGTTGGACACTTTTTTAAAATAGACAATTAGATGTCGGAGGATTAGTCAGTCAGGAAACTTACATGTTGCCTTTCCCCTTGTCACTCAAGGACAACAAATCTTATCTTACTGTCCAAGCCGGAATACAGGAAAACCACTTCCTTGTTAAACGTATTGTGATTTCTTAATTGAAGAATATCTAGCAATTTATATATCTTGCAGTTCATGTGAAAGAAGAACGTCAACGTTAATATTGTATACCCAATTCCGAGGATAATAATTTCTTTATTTTTTTATCAATCAGCTTTTAATAAAAGTTTGTGTTTTGGAGTTTTATATATTTTTATCTAGACCATCTCCGAGATTTTTGATGGTCAAGGACAGTTAAGTAATTGTGGAGGAAACATGAAATAACATGCTTTTATTATGCAAGGTGAAATTTAGGATTAAACCTCTAGAGGAATTAAATAGTAGATAGGCAGAGGATAAAGATTATTTGGGCTCAGGTTAAGGATAGGAGGAATTCTTAGAAAAAGACATGAGATGCAGGAAGGAGTGTTTCCATCTTTATTTGCATGAAATTAAAAATGTAATTTTTTATAGCATTTTAAAAAATTATCTCTCGTTGATAAACTATCAACATTTTTCAATTAGGTGGTTCACTCTAAAAAAATGAAAAATAAACTTTTAAATATTTTTCTTTGCGTCTAAAGATCAATCAAATTAATACTAAGATCTTTCAAATGGCATCTTTTTTACCTCGAATACTTAAAATGCTTTGTTTTCATATCACGATAATCTAACCTGATTTTACTAGTTCTAGACAGCAGTTTGCAGCACTATGTACCTTACTATGAACATCTATTTGTACTCCTGTTAGTCAGTCAATGAGGGAGCTTGTGTTTGCTACTGCG
>NW_025787884.1:0-12372 GCF_021130785.1 Homalodisca vitripennis
TTCAGTTACAGTTCAAAATTAAGAAAATAATGTCTAGAATCGTAACTTTTTAAATAGTTTTAACAGCAGTGATCATAAACAGAACCACTTGCCGTTTTTAAACATACTGATAATTTAAGTTTCAAACGATTTCCTAAAATTATTTGAGCATCATTGTTTATTAATTAAACGTTTTTGTATATAATGCAATTTTTACATCGCCGTGATCATTTCAGCCAGAATCAGTAAAAGATTTCTTAATTGTCTCAAGTGTGAATGTTTTGGAAACTCATATTATTTGTTAAACTTATTTGATAATACCAATAGTCTAGAAAACATGAACACAAATGTTAATACAAAACATTATATTTTATTATTGTTTTATGATGATAATGATCTGTCTTAGCCAAGCGAGGAAGTAAATTGAAGGTCTTCACCAGTGATCCACGTGTAATCATGTGGATTTGACACGGCCTTATTCTACGACAAACTGGGAATGAGATATATTATGTGAATACGATTCAATACATGAACAGTGGCGTAATACATACCCCCGCAACCCCCGCAATGCGGGGGGGGCGGCGTGTCAAGGGGCGCCACACGAAGGAATGAAAAAAAATAAAAAAAATTATACCGATTTTACCAAATTTCTTAAGGTTGAATATCACTATTTTCATTGTAATTCCTTATAATTTTTTTTTGTATAAATGAGCTAGCGAGGAATATCGTAGGCCTATTATCATTTCTTGTTTTAGTTAAACGCCTTCAAAACTAAAGCAGGCAAACTATTTGCTGAACCGCCACGGAAGTGTATTTTAAGGCGCTTTAGGACCGTGTGTGAGCGTGGGGGTGTGCGTGCGTGTACTGCCTTGTTTCATGTTGCGACTTGAATACTCCCCCTCCCTCCCTCCACACTACCAAGTACCAATTATTGTTAGGTAGTTCCTTCACAGTATACTGTGGTTCCTTGTCACTCAGTCATATATTCATTACTCGTTACGTTTACTGCATTTTTCGAAAGTTGTGATTTATTCAGTAGCCTACAACTGTGGTGGCGGTGAAAAGTGTTTGCAAACTACACCTCTTACAGGAAACTTATATTATGGGACGATGTACTAGAAAACTAAATCAATAATTAAACAAAAATGTCTAAAAAACCTAGTGGTGCAGAATACCGAAAGCGGAAGAAGGAGGAGGAAAGAAAAAGCAAAAAAACACCAAAAAATTGATCTATTTTTTAAATCTGACATATCTCTTAGTAAAAAACAATGACAGTGTAAGGAAACAAATAACTTCCGGTTTTAATTTGTGAGTGTAGTGAAATAAGTTCTGACCTACCTACCATCGAGACAGAAAATGGAACATCTACTCAGACCCCACCTGAATTCACAAATAACGAACCAGACGTGAGTCTAGACGTTAAGATAAATAATGATAGCTGTAGCTGTACCGTAGACATTGATAAAAACTGTGTTTTGCATATTGATACTAATGAAATCAGTCAACAACGTGGTGTTTTTAAAACTGACATTGGGCTCTACACTAATGACGGAGTATCCCTCTTAAAAGAAGAAGATAAAACTTTCATTTTGAATTCTGAACCATGTAGGCCCACAGGGCCTTTTCCTAAAGACTCGACAAACAATAGATCTTTTAGCAGTGATTTTTATTACAAAATTGCCAAAACGGGCCAAAAACTAGAACGGTTTTGGCTTTGTTATTCACCTTTATTAAATGGCGTATACTGTGAACCTTGTTGGTTGTTCGCTGACAGAACTGACCCTAAATTTAAAGATGCTTGGTGTAAAGGTCTAATAAATGATTGGCAAGGTTTAAGCAAAAAAATTAAAGAACATGAAACATCTCGTATACACTTAAATTCATGTTTAGCATATAGTACCGTAAAAAATAGCCAAGATGCAAAATCACTTATTCAAAAGTATGAACTGAGTATTGTGAGATTCTCAAAAGACTTTTAGATGTAGTAATAACTATGGCTACTTGTAACTTAGCGTTCAGAGGGCATCGGAATGAAAATATTGAAACAGTGGACACTACTTCTGGAAACTTTTTGAATATTATAGATTTGTTGTCACGATACGATCCTCTTCTAAAAAAGTCACTTAGAAAACGATCAAAGCAAAGTTAAGTATTTGTCTCCCAAAATCCAAAATGAAATGATCATGTTTGCGTCACAGCATGTTCTGGATGAAGTTGTAAGTGAAATCCAAGCAGCTCCTTTCTTCTCTCTGGTATTAGACACCACTCAAGACGTCTCAAAAACTGATCAACTATCGATAGTAATACGACATGTGGCAGTCCAAAACTACGAAAAACTTGAAATTAAAGAATCATTCTTAGGGTTCATAGCTCTTACAGGCCAAATTCGGAAAAAATTACTAACGAGGTTTGTAATTTTTTGGAAGAAGAAAACAACATTAAAATTGAAAAGTGTAGAGGCCAGAGGTTATGACGGGGCAGCCGTAAATAATGAGTGGGAAAACCTATTCTGGAATCCAATCTAGAATAAAGCCAAAAGTCGCCAAATGGCAGTGTAAGTGGCATTGTGGCCTCGCATAATTTAAATTTGGTACTCAATGACTCAAGTTACTGACATAACAGAAATGATTTTATTTTACGATTTGGTCAATCAAATTTACGTTGTTTTTCGGCGAATAGCCTGCCAAGATGGCAAGCTTATTTGAGAGAGCAAATCTATGGAGCAATGGGTCTTATACCTTAGCAAGACACTCAAAAAAAGATTGTGTCCGTCCCGTTGGTCATCTAGGAACGATTTGTTTACTGGCCATAAAAGTGTAACTTTGTTTCTGTCTTAAGCTGTTTGACGAATATTATTCTGAACTTCTAAAAAACGTAATAAAGAGGTTTTTAGAGGCAACAATGGACTCAAAAACACAAATGACGGGTTTTCAAATTTGTTATTGATGCTTACTTTCCAAAGTAAGGTTTTAGAGAGAATTAATATTACATCTAAAACACTACAAAAAGAGGATGTATCAATTGGACGGAAGCTACAGCCCTTCTTGGAAAGAGTATGACCTGAAACTAAAGAGGAGCAAGAAAATGAGTTTGAAGGTGTTGTTAAAGAAGCGGAAACGCTAGCCAGGGGCGAAGGATGGATAATTGAGTCTTCTCTGCCGACTAAAAAGATGTAAAAAAAGTTAAAAAACTTTTTGGACCGAACTGACCAAAGATGTTGAATTTTTCTTAATCCATTGCAAGAATGCAAAGTAAAAGTATTTTACAGGAGCTTGGATATAGTTATTGCGCAAAAATCTCCAGACGTTTTTTTGAGAGCTATGGTCAGGATTAACGGATCAGTTCATCTTTTTTAACTCCAAAGTTCCTCACAGAGAAAAGTGATGATGAACTAATTTTTTCAGCCAGGAAGTTTTGTGAGAAGTATGAGGATGATGTTTCCACACGGGTTGGAGACACAAATAGTGTGGTTATCAGAAAACTTTGTTTCGGATGACATAAAAACAAGAGGATTGAAAAAAAGTTAAGGATTTAGGCCTCATATTTAAATGATAGAAACCGTGACTTTGTCAAGCAGCCTTCCTGTTGGTTGCACAGCGATGATGATTGTTCTTGGACTCTCCCAGTTACGTCAGCGTCAGCGGACTGGGTTCGTAATCACCAAAATATCATAAAAACCCGTACTAACTAAAATTAATTTTTGTGTTAAGAAGAGTTATTTTACCCTTTAATTATATACTTGTATTATAACCTGAAAGATGGCATAATATGTTAACAACAATAGTTTTTTAATCTTATATAATTAAAAAAATTTTCTGGTCAGGTTTTCTAAACCTCAAGATCATAAAGTTTATTTCGAGAAAACACTATGACCAATCAATACCAGGCTGAGCGCTTTGGGAGTCGTTGAGCATAGAACATGAACGGGCTCGTAGGATCAACTTGAAGATGTGTTAGCTGAAAAATATTTTCTGTTTTAAGAAGAGGAGAGGGTTTATAAATAAAATGGAAATAATTAACATGTCTACAATTTTTTCTATTTTTATTTTAATGTTTGAGATATTTTAATTAATAAATAAGTATGATGAATAATTCATTTTATAAGTTTTCTTTTCCTTTTTGATCTTTTTACAAAATGTATAAAAATAAACCATTGCACAGCACGGGGACTTTCAACTATTTACACAAACTTTAAAGACTACTCCTAAAAAGTAAAGGTTTTGTTTTCTTTTTACAATTTTACCGTAAGTAGAGTGTACATCATGATGAATAAAGGTAGACAAGGGGGAAGTAGGCTTTAATTATAACGATGCGTGTAGGTCAGTAGGAGGATAAGGGGGGGGGGGTGGGGGGTGTTAGGAGCCGGACAGGATGGGGCGCATTTCAGTACGCTGGCGGGGGGGGCGCGACTCTGTACTAGTTACGCCACTGTACATGTAAAAACATAATTGTTTGAACCAGTATGTTATGCTTTTCTCACAAAATGATTTCTTAAAACTGATCTTCGATTTTAAAAGGACAAGGTTATTTACTACGATAAAATCATTATAATGTATGAGTGCATCAGGCTATCTGCCACCAAAAATTAAAAAACTAACGAAAAGGGGAGTACGTGAAGTGATCATTTTAAAACCGAAATTGAGGACGAAAAAACTTCAATAAAAACTTGTATCATATGGGAGAACAGTTTATATGTTTCCTACGATAAATAAACACCCTATGTTCAGTTGGCGATTTCGGGATCTGTTTGACCTAGAGCCTCTAGGGAAAAAAAATGTTATGTGTTATATGGATGTAGTTTTATATAACCCGTTGTCTCTTTTGTATCCGAGGTTGTTTGGAAATATTTATCTTCATTAATTTAACGTTAGAAAAAAAAATCTCACACATTAATAGGTGAAATTTTTTAGTTTAGTCCGTCGCGCGTTTCGTATTGCTTGTGTGGGTTTATAACGCGTATAAGTAGGAGGTATTAACTCAACTCAAAATTGGATAAAAAAATAATTCATATTGAACTAAAACTCCTACATGGGTTCATATAATAGATAATCAACCACATACGATTATTTATATTACAGATATTTTAAACAATAGTACATAATTTGAATGAAGATTATAGTGTTGACAGATTGTACATGCGGTTTAGTTCAGGATGACCTTGTTTCTATCCTCGCTGACTGTGTAAGTTTCAGGATATTGATAGAATTCGCTAGTTAGGTAAGATGTATGGTGTTGGTTGAGACAATATTACACATTGACCAACAACATAATAATGACGTTAATTCGGAACTTGCAAAGAAATATCCAATAAATGTGCCAAAGATATGTTATAGCGGAAGAACCATATGTTTGGCAAATAATATATTACACCGCCCCTTCGCCTGGTATGTTCCTGCAGTACCAGTCATAAATGCTATTCACAGCCATATCCTTTTCCGTATCATGATAGAGCATTTTGGTATGTAACCCAATCTATTTACCGTCAGTTATTTCTTTCAGTCTTTGAGAAGCAGGTGAATATTTATATCAATATCGGCTTCGACTATGATGTGTTCAAACGGCGATGTGTGGGAAATCGTCTTCTTCGTTCTATTCCTTCTGGGGGGAGTCCACTGGCTTAGTCTACTCTCCTCCAGTTTTACCAAATAAAGATTGGAAACTTGCAATAGAACAAAGTTAAAAAACGAGCAGATCTGTCTTGACCTTAGACATAGGTTTTCTCCAATAAGATTTATGATTTACCTCTTCTTAAAGTAAATACTTTATAATAACAAACTTGTTTAACTCGCTTTTACACCCTCAAAAAAAAATGTGTCTTTATATTTGTACGAATAACTGTTAGCCAATGCATGTCTGGATTATTACTCCTACTGCACAAATCAACTAATGTTTTCCTTCGATTTCTAAAACTTTACCACATTATAACTATAGTTTAATATAATGATCACTTAAAAACGCAATTAAAAAGACCCAAAGCCAAAACATCAAAGATTTTGATATTAAAGACAGCGCCTGTTCCATTCTTTAAAAATCACGTGTATGGTTATTTTCCAACTGTCAAGAATGTTCTTGAAAAAATATATAAGTGCATATATTCGCGTATAACTTTTCACACAAAACACTTTTAGGTTTTTATAAAAGCTAAAATCTTTATCTCATTTAACTCCTAGGGAATAAATCTTTATGTTATAAAACAAAGTTCACTCTATATGGTATCTAGCGATGATAGTTGTCAATCTCATCTACAACTCTACATAACCCCAAATACGAGGTATTGAAATGGAATAACTAAACAAACGGTTTTCACCCATTTTTCCTTTACGTTTTCATAACCATAATAGTTGTTTAGTGAAAAAACAATACTGTAATCTTTTCTTGAATTTACCGAAGGTTAAGCAAATGCCACTGTAAAAATTTCAACTTAGACTAACTAATAGTCCCCATTTGTCTAATTTATAGATATTGCTTAAACAATCAGATTGGTGTTGGTGTTTTTTTAAGTCCTAAGTCCCACAGTTATTAAGGAAATGTAATTCTTAAGATTGAGATTACTTTTCAAGTTGTACAAGGGAACAATTTCTGCGTGAGTCATAACATAGAACCACTTTCGTTGTCATCATAAATGATACTACTCCATAACATTTTTTTATGTTACCACCTGGTAACTGGTATAGTCACAGCGAATTATGTTACAAAAAGTGCATATAACGAAAATTACACAATTAAATGCAGTAAAAAATCATGGGTTCCGTATGTCGAGTTGTCATCTGTAATATTATTGATCCTCTATTTTCCATTTTTTAGAGTAACCTCATTACGAAAAAGGTAATAATGAAAGCTAACAACCCCGATCACCCAACACTTGATGTGTAGTGGTAAGGGGCTGCAGTTTTTTGTCTATTTCCATTGGCCTATTTTTGCGGCCCCGTAAAATACAAGATCACCACCAAAAATCCCCTCGGAATCGATGCGGCCAATCGCGGGCCGTCGCGACGCGGACATGATGCCGCACGTCCAACTTCATCCAGACTTTTGACACAAACTTTCAAAAACCTAATATTGAAGGTTTTTATTAATTTTTTACTGCTTTAATTACCTACTAATCAAAGGTATGAGTTACAGGGAGGTTACTTAGTACGTAGTGGTGGCTTAAAAACTTTCAAACAGTTTATGAAGTTACTTTTCATTCATTAATCAGCATCCCACCTTCAACGAGTTTGATATGAAATTTTAAAAACTCATTCCGAATATGAAATTGCACCTAAAGGGTTACAAACTTCCTTATCATTTATCTTTCAAAGAAAGTTCCAATCCTAAGCTATTAAACCGACTTTGCGGTTATTCAGTGTATGATAATCTTAAAAGACCAATAATGTTGAAACAGTCTTCTAATATGCAGAATGTTCTCTTCAAACTCATGTAAGACTCAAACTTATAAAGATTTGATTGTAGTTTCATAATATTAGACTTTCTTGAAAGGAATTGAATATGGATAGTTAAGACTTTACGGATTCTTCTAAACACTTAGGTATGTATCTGAGGACTGTAGAATTCCTTAGGAAGAAGAATAACTATACAAAAACTTTTAATAGTCACTTTGGATGTTTAAGGTCTGTCTAGTCTTTGGGGTTATCTAAGTCCAGCTCCCCCGCTACTCTATGGGTTAATTTGTTTTATAAAATCTTACCTCTGGCCACTATTCTGCCGACGAACCGTGAGGTCGTTGAACTTGGCCACCTGGTTTCTTCATGACGGCTGGTGCAGTTGCGCAGCTCCGCGCAATTAGTTTCTCAATCATTGCCGGCCCTGACGGTAACCACAGTGCCGTCGGATATGTCGTCCTAGAGCTAACCATACCAACTTGAAGGACCGAACGGGAGACTCTTGTTGGGAAGCGTCCAGTGTGGAAGAGAAGCAGCCGTGCACGCAGGATAGAAGGACTTCCCAGTCCTGCAACCAACTCGCCGTGATACTCCTGTAGAGCCTCGTACAACGTCCAAGACAAGAACACAGTCAGTGGTCATTCCTTTACCGCCGATGTCCGCCGGCAGGGGAGCTGCATTGGATGTGCGACAACAAGTCCACTTCACACATACCTGTCCAGGTCCAAGATATCCTAGATCACAGTCTTCAGTAACCGTCCACAATACCGATTTTGTCATTTTTATAAAAATAAAATGACCTAACATAGATAACAAATTAAGAAAATAAGTTTAACACGTGCGGGCGGGGGGAACAGTATCGGTAATTTTGTGTGCAACTAAACCGGGTTGGGCACGACTGTAGTGATTGTTTATAGTTGGTACACTCACAAAGGGACGGCCGGCGAGGTGGACGGTAGAAAGATAGTGAGCGGTGCGCGAAGGACGTGATCGGGGGGAGCGCGCGATGCGTCGCTGTCGGCCCAATCCACACATACAACTGTGAGTTGTATCGCTCAAAAAACAGCTCAGAATCGCCACTTTTTTTCCACCACACAGCATCTCACCCTCCGATCCTAACCCCACCCCATGTTCCTGTTTCGTCAATAATTCTTTCTCCCCCTCCACCGGATTTTTTTTCCGCGCGCTCCGTGAGTGCAAGTGAGACAGACGACTCTCCCCTCCAATCCGCGTCCCCGTGGTTTGTGCCGTGAACCACCCGCCCGCCGTTTTGCGGCCAACCGGCGAACTAAAACCTTTTTCCCTCTCCCTTGACGCCTGGCCGCGGTATCCGGCAGAAAGAAAGCGCCAAAGAGGTGAGGAGCCCTCCCCACATTAGCCCCTCGCCCTCCCCGTTCCCCATCACCGTCCTGTCCGTGTCCCCCGCGGTACCAGTGACGGCTGTGAAGCCAGCCTTACTCTCTCCTGTGTTTATCCCGTTACTTGCGTACACCACACTAGTACCAACGTTACTTCGCTCCGTAAACTTCTTGGGTTTGTACGTCGCTTGTCCCAGATATCGGGCCCGGGTCCACACACCACACGTCCCATTCCCTCTCCACAATCAAAACTCTCCGTGGTTATCGCCCCCACGATTAACACTAGACCCCTATTTTCCGTTTTATTTGTTTGGCTTGTATGATATAACACCAGACTTATTATTTTCGGTTGGCTTGTTTGTTACGAGTCTAGACTTCTAAGTGTCTGTTGGGTTTCTTGTTTATATTCCTGTTGTTTTACGTTCACGTCTGATTCTGTCAAAACACGTAAAACTATACTTCGCAAAATAGAATGAACTCTTTCTCTTAATATAAAGAATCCTCCTGTCTCAACAATCAGTATTACACCTTGACATGAAAATCGAAAAAGTCATTTAAACTCCGACTCAGCCTCGATGTATATTATTCATAGGTCCAACAATATGCTGCGTGTTTGTTATGGTTTTGGACATTTCTCTGTATTGCAGTCTATGTTGGTAACGCTACTGTTGGATTGTTCCCGCCAGAAAGTAGCACAAACCATTACATCAACGTAAACTATTTATCCACCATATACTTTCTTTATCCTCTCATAAAAACAAATTACAACATATACACTATTCACACCACAAAAATTAGAAGATAATTCATGATTAACGATAATTAGATGAATATTCTGGAAGCGTTCTATTATTTATATTTTAATTACACGCAACATTCTTCTACGGGAATAACCTACAGATTATACATTACAAAAGTTGTGTTTATTTATATACTTGCTTTGAATTATAGATTTTCTAATTATGCCTAGAACTGCATTAATGACAAGCTAATTTAGTAGTAGATAGGGCCCACTAATTAACCAAATAAAACAAAATTATAAAGTTTGATTTCGAAAATGGGCATATTTAAATCAGGAGCCAAACGTTTCTCTAAATTTAGTTTTTAACAGTTTTTTAAGCAAACAAATAATACACAGATGACATTAAAATTTTATTACTGCCAAGCCATGGCCATTTCAAGATCCTTAATTGGAGGCATGGGTGTTTATATTGAGTCCTAAAATAAATAATAATTGTAAAGTGATGAAGTTACTCTGTTTTTTTTTATTTAAAATTTTAATTTATAGAGTACTTAAGAAACTAATCGGTGTAATTGATAGTTTAATTTGTTATTCAATGTTTTTGTAGCTGAATTAGCTAACCTTTGGCATTGGCTTCAACATTGCTCTTAAAATTAATTTTATACATTTAGCTAAGACACCACCTATTTATAAGCCATTTTACAAAATAAATAATGGAAGTCATAGGTTTGAAAATAAAATTGTTCAAATACCCTCAACTTAATGCAAATCCGTAATAATGTTTAAAATCAAATTTTGTTTGGGTTATATTTTTTTTAAAGTTAGGAAACATTTCTTTCGAAAATTGTCCATTCGACTGTCTTCCCTCAGTGTGATCTGAAGAAGATAACCTGTTTAAACTTATAAAAAAATAATAAAATTATTTCCAATCATATTTCCTTATCAACTTAGTGTAGAAGCCTTTTAAAAAAAAGGTGTGACAGAGTGAAAAGTAATAAAAAATATGTTTATAGTGGTCACTAACAACTGGTTATATTTTTGACCGGCAATTTTGCCAAAATGACCTTTTCCTATAGATCAAAATACTTGATGTACTTCACCCATTGGAAGATCAAACTCAAGAGTCTTCAATTGCTGATTTATTAAGTGCATCTAACACTCAACCGACTTGCCCTAGAAGGAATACATAAACATATATGAGCTAGGGGCATATCCTATTTTGATTGGATTATAGAGGAGGAAAAGCAGCTGTTGGATTTTTCTAATAGAGAAAAGTGGTAATGCCATCAATGTCTCTTACTTCTATTCTGTATAGCGAGTTTGACATTCCATTTAGAATGTTTCTCGGAGAAGTGTCTAACCTAGAAAAACCCTTTTAAAGGGACTTAAGAGATTTTAGTGTATTGTCCTTAGTTTCGGTACCAAAAAATCACAAAAAAATCCTAAAATCCATAATTATTCGATGAGTAGAATTTTAAAAATGTATTTGATATCAAAAAAAAGGAAAAAAAGGCCTTAAACTGCGTAATTTGAACAAAATTCTTTTAAAATGCCTGTAAGAAGTCTTTCATAGCTTAAAAGTTATTATTAACGATGGAACTAAAATAAAAATAAAATTTATATTTTACTTACAAAAACAAAAAAGTGCAACTTTTTATGTTAACATTTTATTCTTAACTTAATGGAGTTTGCCTTAGAGTCTAGGAAATAACCTTCTTTAGCAAATTATAAGCTAACCATTGTTATGTCGTTTTTTTAGATCAAAACATAGGATCTTCAGAAACCGTAAAAAATACACATAGTAACACCTTTACTGTAACACCTCCACGTAGTGTTATGAATGCATAATAAGAGGTATCTTATTAAATTGATATAATAGTGTAAATAAATATTAACCAAAGTTTGTGTTTAGACGACTTTAGGAATTTAGGAGGTTAGAGTTCCTGATTAATCGTAATACCTATATAATCTATAAAGGGTTTAAACAAGCAAACAAGTGCTCCCCAGGTTTCGATATATTCTAGAGACTTCTTGATTTATTACCAGAGGTGAGTAACCTTCTAAAAGCTGGAATTTTCCAGTGTCCTAGAGCTCACATTTACATGATAACTTCTTAAAAGTTTAAGGTTCCAAGCACTATTGTAATCTAGAACATTGTAACCAGAGCTTCAAGAGGATGAGGCGTCTAAAGGTGGTAAATTTTCATAAAAGCAAGCGGAATACTTACGCTGACCATGGAAATCTGTAGAAGCCGAGGAACTCCCAGGGGTCAGAAAACGCACCCTGTCCCACGGAAGATTCGAGTGGGTACAAGTTTTAAGATACCAGGACTTTCAGAGCCTATATTATGTCAACAAAGCTTCTATAGGCCGGAACCATTCAGAAACGAAAGAGAGAAATTTGGATCCGAGGTTGTAACCTCCCAGAAACTGAATTCTTCATGAGCCGCATCGTTTTTCGAACGCTTAAGAGGCCGCTGAGTCTGGGAAGTTTCCGCAGTACTAAAATGAGTAGGCTAAGTAAATAATAAATAAACTCAATATAATACATTTTAATATGAGATTCTACGTCTTTGAAGTACGACTAGTTTGGACTTATATTATCTAAAATGAAAATGACGTGTAATTTAACCTTTCTATTTTAATAATAAACCTTTGTCCACAGCAAAAAAAAAAATATTTTAAATTTCCATTTCCTCCCTCCACAAATTATTAATTTAAATTAATTTTGTATTATGCAGGTGTTTGTGTTAACTTCTTGGTTCTTGAGATATTCTCTAGAAACTTATTAAACAGACCGTGTCCTTTTGCTCAACATTTTAACTCTCATTATGAGAACCAGACAGTGTAAAAAGTAGTAGAGACTTATTACTAGATTGGTATATGATAAATATCCACTAACTATATTTTTT
>NW_025787885.1:0-12979 GCF_021130785.1 Homalodisca vitripennis
GGTAACATATTTAGCCAGAGTGGGCTCATATCCTGGGATACTTTATCAGCACACCCGCACCAGCAGCACGTATTAGCGCCATTATGAATGATGAAGTGGTTCGGTGTAATATGTAATCCGCATGGTTTCTCAGTTATACGTCATATTTATCATTGCTTTTCGAGACGCAACATCTCATCCGAGCGAAAGGTCGCTTAGTGGTTTTGTTTATAAATTTATTTTAACTATCCTTTTCGAATTTATTCATAGGAGGTTTAATGAAATTTGTATGTTTTCTAAGAAAATAAATTAGTCAAAGTGATAGAGAAGCCACTAACTGGTGATCTAAGTTAATTTTCTTTACTAATAACATTTTTTAGATAGTTTTTTCGGCTCAAATCTAACGATTTAGGTAGATGTTATAACAGAGTTGAAATAATAATAAGGTTTATTTTGAAAGTGCAGGCTTTCAAAATTAACATAAACAAAAAAGGTTTTTCTCTAGGTCCTTACATAACGGAGTTTTTGAATTTTAAAAGAAGTTATAATTGCCGGTAAATTGGAATTTAATAAGAGTAAACAAGGGGGTAGTTAGTATGGCGGATATTTACAACATAATGTGTTTACCAAGTTGAAACTTTTTCAGCAGCATTTATTTCTTCATATTTGATTATTTTGTCCAGAAAAATTCTAATGAGTATTACAAGTATGTCATTATGTCTCAAAGAACAAGTGTAAGCATCATTCAAAAGTAGAAAGGTATTCTGTAAATTAGAAACCTATTTTTATACAGCATTGTACTGTGCATTAAAAAACTATTTAAGTCTTAGGAACAAAAATTAGTGTACCAAGCTTCCCCCTCATACGGTGTTTTCAAATCTGTAGCGTTGTATTTATGACCACTGTAATATCAGCTGGTTGCACTCTACAGCTTAATTTTACACTTGTAATTGATAATTTTTTACAGTGTATATCCATAAGAGACATACTTGGCTTTAAAATAAACACGGTCAAATATATAAAAATATTTTTATATTGACAGTGAATTATAACTTTGTGCAAAACATTTAGCTAATGAGTTTTTTTCTACAATTGTATCGTTAACTTATACTGTTACGTCCAAATATTAATGAAGTTCGTGATTATTGCGAAGACATTCATAAACCAATCTTATATATAAATATTATTAAATATAGACCTGTTTCTTTGTGGAATGCCCTCATTTATAATGCCCTCTTCTTGGCCCTTTTGCTTATCAATACACGTTTTAAAATGTATGACAAATATATTTGAGGACAAATGGAGGCACTAGTTATTACAAGAATTTGCACATGTGCTACTTAATCCACAAATATTTAAATGTTATTGGTTAATATTTGTTTGAATGGTATACAGAATATTACTGATAAAGAAATGTAAATTTTCAATACTTATCATAAACCATACAAAATAGAACCTAAAAATACACTTGTGGTGATTCTTGACACTGAATTTGAAATTACCATTAACGATGCTGAAAAGAATACCCGTCTAATAGGTCTTTTCACATATGAATGAAATTTTCCTAACGTCCAAAAAAACATTTACATAAAATATACGATTACATAGGTTATTCATTATGTATTCTAAATAAAATATGTGTACATATTATATTAATATTACCTTTACAAAACTCCGGCAGTGGTTTAAGTACAGTACCTACTGTTCTATTGAACACAAAATTTCAATTCTCTATGTTGTACAAGTTTAACCTCGGTAAACCCCGTGATATATGTCGGTACTTTATTTCCTAATTTGTTGTGCCTTTAGACGTCACCTCTTGTGCCAGTACCATTACTTTGTCCTTATGGTGTTTCAAATGAGTGATGAACAATAGGACTGTAATTGTTTGCCCAGCAGAACGTCTATGATGAGTGTTCTTAGTAATTTAATAATTTACACTAATAAAAACGTGCCCATAGCTCTTTATAATGATATGCTTCCTCTGACAAAAAATAAACCGATACAATGCACCATTGAAGGCGAAGGTTTTATCGAAGAAACAAAAGCAAACTTCATCTATATGCTTTAATTATATAATTACATTATAAAATGTAATGATAACACTTTAGTTTCATTTATTTTGTGATTTCCTGGTTGCCATCAATGGTTACCCATAAACCATCCAATGTAAAAGTAACCTTGAATTTCATTCTTCCTTGTAATTTTGCCTTTCTTATCCAATAATTTATAAGATGGTAAGGACATTGGGGAACATTAAGGGAAACTATGATTCAAATTTCAAAACCTCTGCCCGCCACCCCACCCACCCCCCCCCCCCCCCCTTCCCTCCCCCCCCCTCCCACCTTTTCTATATCAAGAGTTTCCCCCTCTCGCCCCCAAATGATTGGAGGTGAGAACTTATATAAATATGCGAATAGACCCCCAATATGGTAATCCAACCCCCCCACACTCCCCAACTACCCCGATGATAGACCTGGAGAGACCCTTTTAATCCTTTTCCACCATATCACAATGATTTGCGAAATTTAGGTGTTCAGTACGCTTTTTCGATTCAGTGACATGATTGCATTTGCTGTAATAAATGATGCTTGATTTTTAACCTCATCCCTTTAAAGAAGTCCAATTTTAGAAGAGGAAGAATGGATGTCCCAATCCTATAGACGTAGTCTTCTATGTTTACAATATTAAATATGGGCAAATGTCCAAAGTCTGATTATTTATTTTATAATTTACGTATTTTATATTTAGAGAGTAAGCTATAAAAGTTTCTAACACATAATCCATTACTGATTTGATAAATTTTCACATAATTTGATTTTGACTTTTACAGATTATAAGTTGAAGCCCTAAGACAATAAATAATAAATATTTTATTTTAAGTGCCTTGGATTATTGCTTAGGAGCTTATTGATAATTTTTGTTTTATACTGTTTAATGTTCAAAAGAAAATTGAAATATAATACTCTTATATAATATATCCTGAAAGCACAGTTAAGATATGTTTTTAATTTAGGAAATATTTATTTACACATTGTAAATATTTGCTTTGGATGGTGAAATCAGTTTAATAAAAATAAACTCAAATCGTAAATTAAAAAGAAAGTAATTCGCACTTAATACAGTATTATCCTAAACAAGCATTATTGTTTTGGAAATATATATGACAATTAATTCAGGAATATAATCATCTGGTGTCTATACTATCAGTAAAAGACATGTAAAAAGGCTGAATTCAAAGTCCAATGTAAGCCAATAGAAGTTTTTTTTTTTATTTTAAAATAACTTATTAGTATTAACTAATATTCTTTTGTTTTAGAGCATACACAGAGTGATGTTGAAGGTAAATTCAAGCTCAATGTATCAAAATAAATTAATATAATTATTTTTACAAATTTTAAATATGCACAGTTCTCAAAAATTATTGATTTAATGTGCTTTTATTCTGTATCGCCTCCGAGCTGAATATATTTCCACCATATGGGATGTAAACTCACCAATATAGCCGGATTGCTCGTGATGTGTGTCCAGTCAGTGTGAGATTGATATATAATGGCGCCGTAGTGCCGCAGGGATATCCGCTTGGTCGCGCTCACCTTGTTCTGGGAAACTAAATGGGAGTTGTAAACCGATTAGAGAAAATGTAACATAAATTGGAAGTTATTGGTAAAACTAATACTAACAGTTATAGTTCTGATTTGACTGTATTATATTGATTATTCAAAACCTACTTCCTCAGAATTACAAAATGGCAAGCAAAATTGTATAAGAAACATTAGTTGTTATTTAGATAACATAGCTAATTTAGTTTAAACCTTTTAATTGCATGTTCTACCTAAATACTGAGAAGAGTTGAACATTTGTGCATGGATTTCTTGAGGATTTACTGGTATATCAAATAAATAATTTTGGGAGACTTAATATTGTAATTCTCCTAAGAGATTTTACATTATATATATATATATATATATATATATATATTTATAAATGTTTCGTAGAAATACTAACCTGAAAAAATTTCTGGTTACGGCCCAAATTGCCATCCTACTGATATTCTCAAAATTCATAAAGAAGAAAAATTTTTAAGATGTCAACCCCTGTAAAGACAAACGATGTAATACTTGCAAAATTATAAAACTGTTCCAATTTTTTTCACCAGTAGTAATACAAAGTAAATTTACCCTATTAGAGGAGAAATTAATTGCAAAAGTAAAAATGTAAATTACTAATATAACATGTAAAAAATTGTGCAATGGAATATGTTGGATTGACAAACAAATCCATTGCACATAAGAATGAATAATCATCGTTGTTCGTCTAAAAAAAACAGGATGAAAAATTGGTTTCACAACACGCATTAGGCCACCAACAAAATTTTTGAACAATGTGTATGCACTGACATGTATTTGCAAAGTACCCGAAGAATAGAAACAAAATTGATTTAGAAAATTTAGAACAGGCACATCAGTTAATATTAAATTCAAAAGTACCCTTTGGTCTGAATATAAGATGAAAATGATCAATTGTTTTTTATTTGTATTATTTTTTCTAAATTATTTTTCTAAATTCATTCTCTGTTCATGATTGATACCGTTATTTATTTCTCTTTGGTTCTTAACCACATGTTCAAAATATTCTTGTTTATTTATATTATGTCAGTTTTTATTTATTTACTTTTGAAAATTTTGTTGCTTTGTTGTTATTTATGTAATTTACCTTATTATACCTTTTTGAAAACGGCAAAAAGCCGGAAATATTTAAAGGAACTTTATATCAAGAAGTCTAATAATTGATAAATATATATATATTATATATATATATATATATTTTTATATATATATATAAACATACCATTACACTACAATTGTAATGTTTTAGCACATTCACCCGGCAAAGTGAGAGATCCGGGTTCGAGTGCTGGCGGAGCAAAGTAATTTTTGCGGATTCAATGTTTATTGAAAAATTATATATCTATCTATTCAATCTATCTATCTAATCTATATATATTATATATATATTTATATATACTATGTAATAGATAATAAAATATAATTCGTATATCTCGAAATATAAATTCGTCCTACAGCTATTCTGTTGGAAAGAAAGTTCAGAATACCGAATCGTGCCTATTCTTTTGAGTGATAGGCCTCACTAAATTGTGAATCAGTAACTGTGAAAAAAGTACATTGATTCCTGGAAAAAAATTAATTAGCTGTGTAATCAAAATTTAAACCCTATTCAAAACACATCCAATTACACTGCAATTTTAAAGGAGTGGATGGAATTGTACTGATACGACGACGAAGGATGGGTCGGAAACGTTCGTGCCCAATTACTACAAGTTTTTTACGGCAAACAATATTTGCTCTTTTGACGACCGACATTAACAGCAAAATTTTAGAATACTGTATAAAATATGGAGATTTATTAGAATAAATTATATGTTTTAACATTGTTGTTATATTCACCACCAATAAATATTTTTTCAAATATCCTTTATTATTTGACGTTACTCAAATGTATTCTAAAATAATATAAAACGTCACCCTTTATTTTTTTATCAGTTTATAGCAAACTTCAACCTAGTATTGTCTTAGGAATCACCTATATTAAAGAAACAGATTATCATTGAAAGAAAAGACTGTTTTAACTATATAATATTATTAAATTCTAATTCAGTTCTTTTGTTATTGTCGTTGGCTGGACTTGGTCATTGCCAACGGTTATATGGACTATTGTTACAATAATAGGGACAATATGTTTTTTCAGGGTTTTAGTTTATCCACTTCTTCGACCCGCCTCTAGGAATTCAGGCATAAAAGCTAGAGAGGTTATACCAATTAATCTCAGTAATGTAAAAAAATGTAAAAGAAAGATGATTGATTGTATTGATTGAATGTATAAAATTGATGAGTGAAGAGATGATTATTTTACGTTCCATTCTCTTTATCGCCCTTTGGTATCCAATGTATCGCGTATTTTTATAAGTTTATATTAAGGCTATAAAAAGTAAAGAATCTTTTTTAATATTTGTTGACACGTTTTTCATACAAATTAAATTTTGTCAAATTTGATTCGTTAATTACTGTAATTATTGCTATATATTTTTAATAATAATTTACGTTATATGACTATGTTACAATATTAGGAACACTTATGTTTTTGATGATTGGTAAATTTATCAATTACTTCAAGCACCTCTAGACTTTAAAGACATTAAAAGCTAGAAAAGTTTATAATATAATTCTCAGTAGTGTAAAAAATGTTTGTTGACACCGCGTTTTGATTTTTTATAAAAATGAAATTTGTCAAATTCCTTAATTACATGTAGTTATTGCTATATTATTTTTAAATAAGAATATTAGTATTCTTAGACAGATTTTTTTTATAACTCGTATTTTGATTTGTTTCTGTTTGTTTTGATGGGTTATCAAAGTGCTGACCATTTATATGACTATTTACAGCGCAAATAAAAAATTATACCTGATTTTATACATTAAGTTAAACAATACACGAAATAGAAGTCTTAAAAAGGTTACACTCACAAAATACTTATGAAAAAATATCTCAAATATTATATTAAAGTATTGTGCTAGTGCCACATAAGGAATCGATGTTAGTAAAACATTAATTTGAAAATACGACATAAGGCATGTTTCTTTTTAAGCAGTGTATTAAAGACAATTTTACATCAATGGAAAACACTCAGTTGCAGATCCGAAAATCAAACTCGATAGCAGTTATTTTAATCAGTATCAATCAAAGTTGTTGAACATTGAGTCTTTTGTTTATGTATCTAAATATGTTTATCTGTTAATTATTTGTCCATTAGCTTTGGTCTTCTCGTAAAGATGGGACATTTACATTAGAGGATAATTTTATTAAAAATCAAGTGTCACAACAATCTACGAGGACTTAATAATGGAATGAAAAGTGAGTGACATGGTTCCATCATAGTCAAAACTAGGCCTTTATAGACCACATAGTTTTAAAAAATAAACTCGGTTTGTTTTAGCAGGTTTATTCAAGCTTGTAAATCGTATTTAGTTTCAGAGCGAGTCATTACATGTACATGAATGTGAAACGTACAAGTTCAAACTAATATATGGTAATGTTTACTAGTTTTAGCTGTAACAATAAGTAGTACAAACGTATCAAATTAAAGGGACTATTAACTGCAATACTAGGCAACCACATAATTACTACCAGCTAAATTATAATTTTTTGAAATTAAAATAATTGTGGCATAGGCCACCCGATAAACCCCTTCATATTAGAATGACAGAGGTCCGTTATAACTATGTCCACGGAGATGACAACACCGTTATTGATAAATTCCAATATATTACATTTAATTTATAATTTAAATTACTAATATATTCCATAGTTATTAATAATGTACTATTACTTACTAACGGAAAATGTTCAAAAGGAACCCTTATTACAGTTTTTGTTTTGGAAAAATTAATAGTTCATAGTATTTTAGGTTTGTTTATTAAAAGATTAATAAATAACTAAAGGAGTTTATACCACATATATACATACACAGGAATCCATACAAGAATGAAGAAAACATACACTCATACAATTTTGATAACTTGACAATAAAGAACATATATAAAAATTCAATAGATTTTTAAAATTAACGATAAAACAAGCAACTTACTTTTTAGAGATTAAAATTAACATAAAACAAATTATCATAACATATAATATAGAAATACTGTAAAAAAACTATTGTAAAAATGAATCATCACATTACAATTAAAGTATTTTTTGTTAGACCAAATACCACTCAGAATACATTAAATCTTAATATCATAAAACAAGGAGATTGTTATGGCAAGAAGTAATGTTTACAACACATGGAGGTTGTAAAGTGAATTTAGATCACGTTGTGACTTTAAAATAATGGAAGAATTTATTTCTTTTGAATCTGAGTCGTGATGTTTTAATAGGAGGGCTGAAAAAAGAACCTTATTTTAATCATAGAAATGTAATTAAAAAAACACCAAAGTTTTATCATACATTTCAGTTATTTAAAATACAGTAATACATTTTATTATTTGTGTTTTTAAATTCGTGATGACTCTCGATTTTGTTAAAGAAACAGAATAGACATTTACTAGAGGATGACCACTTGATTATTGGATGGAAACAGGTACTCTCAAATCTGCAAGGATCAACCTTGCCGAGTACCAAATCCACACTAAACGGATAAGGTTGATGGGAAGTTGACTAAACGCAATGGAAACACGCAAAGTAAAACTGGGACTTGAACTCAAGTAAGATTCTACCCAAATTTATAATTCCAAATCTTTCAAAATTCAAACCTAAAAAATTTTTTTTGCTAATAAAATTCAAACCTAAAATGCACCAAAACCTTCTCTATGTTGGATCTTTTTTATGTGCTCCCATTGCAGTATAATTCACGAAACCCTGTATCATACATGTGACAAATAAACTCAATAAATAATTTTAAATCAAACGTTTATTTAGTTATATCAATAGCTAGAGTTAAGCGAAGGGCAAAATATGTGTTAATAATTAAATAGACCAAAAGACAAGAAATAATAACCTTTATTTGATAGAATATTGAATACTGCCCATAAACTTTAAAACCAATTAACCGTCTTTTCGTTGTTTGTAACTTAGAATGATCCATTAAAAATTTTTATTTTTATTCCTTAGTATTTCTAAATGAATATATTAGCTGAAGAGCTTTTTTTATTTTTTTAATAAGCTTAATTCTTTCCTTCTTATTGTAATAGGATTTTAATTGTTTTTACAATCTCGAATTTTTACCATGAATATGTTACGCGAATAGTAAGTAACAAAAATTCATAAAAAGTTTCAATGTATTTTTTTTTCATTTTTATTCAATGGTATTTATAGTGTATTATTGTAATTTATATAAAATATTCTATAGAAACTAAATAGGATATTCTATGTTTAAAAACAATTTTAAAGAATCATATATTTTTAAATTTTTGGTAGTGTATGTTGTAAAACGAAGTGTGCATGATAAATAATTGAAATTAACATATTTTATCATAGTTCTCACATACATAGTAATCTTTATTACTTAAAAGTTGTCGGTTTATGATTGAGTGAGTGACATTTACGCAACAATTTTATACTCGTTTAAAAACCCCTTTAGACAAGAGTTGTACAACCCTCTGGGCTTGCCAAAGGCACGTACTGATTTAATTTGGCTAAATGGGTGTACTCTTCAAGATCTGTACAACATCTTGAATTTAATGAAATGTACGTGATTTTTTTGTTAATCCTGTAAAAATTTCAAAGATGTTTAATTAAAAAGCTTGTTGCTCAATATAAAAACTGGATATTTTAAATTTAACATAAGTAAGGTTAAAACAAAATATTATTGTGTACGATTTCTAGCTGTGTTCCACGAATATTCTACTTTAGTACAAGAATATCCATATAAATCAGGTTTTTTTATTTTTTCGATATTGGAGGGAAGTATTCTAGTAATAAAACTTTGGTCAAAGAACTACCTAAGTGGCAAGTTTTTACAGCCTTTGTTAACAGTTTGCAAACCTTTGTCCCGTTCAAATATTTTCATACAACATCCTTTCTTATCTCTTGATCTTTATTCAACATTTACTTGATTTTTCTTATAAGTTTTTTACCTTGAGCATACAGGGTGTTTTATATCAATAAATAGAAAGCATTAATTGTAATTTAGGTTTTAAACGTTCTTTCCAAATATGTTTTTTTGTGCCTTATCAGGAAAAAAAGTACAAATCATGTTTTATTAAGTGTAATAATATTTAATTTAGAGAAATGATACATTTCTGTTTTTTTATTTCAGCTGAGTTAGTCTTATATATTTGTTGAATTGCGTCTCAACACACTTAATATTGAAAGTTTGTTACAAGATGCTGCTCTTGACATGGATAATAGGGTAAACTAACTGAAAATTTTTTCAAGATTTTTATTATGAAGATTTAAATGAAAATAAATATCCAATTTCAATCCCCTATCGGTAGCTGACCTTATGGCACCGTAATGATTTTAAATTTCCTAGGCCATCAAAAGAGTTAAAATCAAATATGCAGTTATTATCAATAATAATATTGTGCTACCAAGTTTTAAAAACTCCCATATTAATGATAAATATACTTGATTGAAACTGATCATGAGACATATATGTGTCCAAATATCATTTTTTGCAGATCATCGGAAAGATTGAAAAAATTACCATAGTTCTTGTTGTATTGCAACCACTATGGAAGGTTGGTCTCCTTGGAAAATGATTTTTTTGTTTATTAATTCCATGAGACACGTGGCGAGTTAACTTGGTTTCATTCAATAGTGTATTGGGAGGATGTGGAAAACAAAAACATTACAATTTGTGATAGAAATTATAATTTCCTTTTTTTTGCTATCTAAGTGGATAATGTATATTTATAAAAAAAATGTTTTTGTTTGTTAAGAGTATAAGGACACACGTGTGTCAGAGTACATTTTTCCCTGAGTTAATGAGAAGTGGAAAAAAACCAAAATAATAGTTATATCTAGGGATTAATAACGCATTACACACCATATATTTCAAATTTTATGATGTGTCAAGCAATGTAAACTTTATTCTGTTTAACCACTTTTGACGGAAAAACTATGTTGTAATTATTAATGGTCTTTTTTTCCCTAATTAATTTGGAGTAATGAGGTGAATGAGTGGCGTAACGGCCTTTAACAAGACAATATTCAGAACAGAATGTAATGATTCAGATATTATAGGAATTAAAAGTGTTTCAACACTAAAGAATGATACAAATTTTAAAATAAAAAAAAACTTTACAGCAAAAATTAAAATAATATTTGTTATAGAAAACTTGAGAAACCTGCTGTAAAAACTCGAAAAGATATCAGGACTTATTAAAGTTTTATAAAAATATCTACAAAGTCTACAAAGAATCGGAAATTGCTACTTTTGGATGGCTTTTTTGACTTATGGATTCATTCACAAACGTTCCTTAAGCAACGTCCTCAAACATATATAACTTACTATACCCCATGTCAAAAAATTGAGCCTTTTTGAAGTTGATAAAACAATAAAACTACAATTAAAACAAAATAAAGGCAGATTAATTTTTTGGGACTCTACTCTAACTTGATTTGAGAACAAACAATCATGCTTAACTATACATTCCTGAAATAATAACTCAAGTTTTAGAAGTTGTATAATGTATTAGAAAATCTTGCGTTATTTTATATACTAAGAAATAAGTAAAGTGTATGTGTTACAAATTACATAAAACCACCGATTAACGACGTTATGCAAATTTTTGGAAAATCATATTTAATTATTACCACAATATTTTCACTTAAACAGTGCTTAGACAGAATAAGGTTTACATTTTCCCAATGGCCATGTTCATCTATTAAAGTAATATTTAAACTATTTTCTATTTTTAAGATTATATCATTTCCAATTAGATTTCCATTCTTAGATCAAGTGATCAAATATTACATAAAATAAGTGTGGATTAACAGGTAAAGTAACGCTGAGTTATTTATTAAATATTAGTTTTTATTAATAAACTCAAAATTATTATGTTTATGAAAACCCCAAATAAAAATTTTTTTTTTTTCTTGCCCAATATTGAAATGTATTCATAAGTATAGAAATGATACATGTATGTAATTTAGTTGCACATTTAAGGACAAAATATAATACTACCTTGTTGCTACAATTATATTTATATATACTCTATTCTATATGGCATTTGATCGTATATTTTGTAAAATTAATGGTGTATTACTATGTTAAGCGACTAGTGACGTGACGTGAAATAGTATTGCGAATACCAACCCACTTAATGCTCGTGTTCTGGCCTACATTACCTGTAACATAATAATACGCAAAATTACATGTAGCGCTGTTAATTGCTTGTCGGTTTTTTTTAAGCGCAGATATAATCAAAATGTATGATATTTTATTCTTACTAAAAAATTTCCCGGGTTTGATTGTATTTCGTAATTAATGTATTTAATGTAGTAGTAACAACATAAAATTTAAAAGATTATTAATTTAATGTATATTAATGGGATCCTTTTGACAATTTATAACAATTAACTTAGGGATGTGTAGAATATTACACTTGTTCCATCAGCTCTAGGACTAAGAAGCAAGGTCGATTTGCGAAAGAATAGAAAATATAGATACCAAATGCTAACGGCTCAATCCGACTTGTCACCACCTGAAAATATGAGGGAGGAAGTATTCCACAAACCGCATATGATGAGAGAAAGGGGATTTGTGCGCCTTGACATAGGTGTTTCAGTGAACTTCTCTTGGTGGATGGCATTTCAATCACATATTTTGTCCTCTAAAACGCAACATGATTTTCATACGTTTAGTTGGGCCACATGTGATAACCCTGGTTTAGTTCAAAATAAAACATATTTATGGCAACTATATTTTAAATATCATCTATGGTATTCAGTTCATTTTTCAAATACCTGAACCTATATCAAAAAACAATTAAAAGTTTATATTTTGAAATAATGTTGCAAATTAAGAAAAAAAAAAAAAATCAGTATAAACTCCTACAGTTCCAGTACCAAGATCACACTAAATCCATCATCCATGTTTACAAAGCTTAAAACAAGTTTCCGGTCGGTAGGGTCCAAAAGACGATTTGTCAGAAAAACCAGAATTTCAAAACTAGTAACTCTAATTTATTATGCAATTGCAAAGCCACTGTTATTCTAAATTTTATTGCATTATTAAAATTAAAAACCAGTTTTTAATTTATTACGAAATGTTCTTACCTTTTATTAACTAGTATCCGTTTCGTTTTTTAAACCAATTTTACACTAGCGGCATCAACTTTAAGCAGCGGTGATAGAGTGTTGTGTTATTTAATTCTTAAATACCTTGGCGCAAAGCTTAACTAACCTGTCCAAATTCAATTTATTTTCGTGACAGGTTCATGTGAGTATGTTGTAGTTTACGAGAATACTAACA
>NW_025787886.1:0-13660 GCF_021130785.1 Homalodisca vitripennis
CATCTATGGTGTAACATTAGTGTCACGATTAGCTTCAACCAGTTCCAAGATTTTTTGGAAAAAATTGCTGTTCAATAAATCAATTGACAACTTTTTGGTCATTTTTGTCTATGAAGAATTTTTTGGTAATTAGTACATAGTAAAGAAATTTTGTTAAAACATAAACTTTTGAGTTTTTATTCCAATAATTATCCATAAATATAATTTTTTTTAAAGATTTTTTTACAGCTATACCATTTAAGAGGCGATAAAATTATAAAGCAAATTCAACAAACATTACAGTCAGAATTTTATGCTACTTTGTTGCAATACTGAACAAGAATCAAACAAAAGCTCATTTGCTCTGGAAAAACCCAAATATAATATATTGTTATTATTACTCTAATACATTTAATTCATACAAAGCTTTAAGATTTTGTTTCTTACATCAAAAAAACAATTTTAATTAGGAATGAAGTAATCAGTGCTACTTAGCAAACATATTAAATTTTCATCTGATTGAATTCTTCGGCTGAACATCATGTAGTTAATAATCATTCTAGAGACCTACGAGATAGAAAAACAACTACATAAATAGGCATTAACAAACAACCAACAGGCATTAAACATAAATCAAAACACCATTGAAACCGAAGTTATATAGCTACTCGGATTATTTCAACTGCGTACTGTGTTAAATATAGTCTAAATATGGTTTTCTATCGAGCCAAAAACACATTGGCAATTATGAATTTTCTATATGCCGATTCCACAGCAACTTTAAAGGGTCTAAATTAAATTCATATTTTATAAAATTATAAATCACAATAAATCACTTATTTTGTGAATTATTCTGTGCAATTACAATGGTAAGTTTTTATGGAACTAATGAAAATGGGACTGGCAGTGAAGGAAATGGGATATTTTGTCCATTTCTTGAAAACAAAAGTAAATATGGCCTCTTCAAAAGCAAAGTAATTTTTTCTAAAAGCTATGAAGGAAAGCTGAAAAAAGCTTAAATATAATAGACAGGCAAAATTGTCTGGATCTGCTTTATAACAGAGAGGATTCACTCATACACCACTAAAAGCTGTCCCGACAGCAACTAGTATCCTCTACAAACTGACCATGTGAACCGCAATCAACCAAACATAGTAGTCACTATAATTCAAAGCATTATAAGAATTTCATTTACTGATGCCGCTGATAAACACCACAAGAGAACTTGATCCAGATTTTCAACTGCATGGCAATGACAGAAAAATTGCATTTCCTTAGAGGACGCATTGATGAAGTTGGAAAACAAAACTAACAAGTGATTTAAATCACACACAGATTTTTTAAAACAACAACTGATAAATTTAAGACGGAAAATCTAAATCTCATGGGAGTGATTGAGACCACTTGAAACAGAATAAAAAATGTTAGAAGATAAAGATAAACTAAATTGGAATCAAGTCACCAGAAATGTTTTATATTGCTACCCTCCTTTGAAAAATCTGTCTAATGGACAGTACATTCACATTCCCATCTAAGACAGTTCCAGAAAACTTAATACATTTGAAATTCCACGTAAGAAAACCGGACTCATTGAACTTATCTCTGATAGAAAATGATGAAGAAACTCTCAAGGAGGATCTAATTCACTTCCAACTAATAAATTTTTTTAAACACAAATTTCAGCTAGAAAAATAACAACAAGCCCTAAACATCAAACTAAAGCTGTACGTACAGACCAGTGAGCTTAATTACAGCTCTAAAGCTTATTATTCTGGGCAGACAGTCATGGTAAGCAGCTGGGCCATCTCATGAAACAGGAAAACCTACTGTAGATGTTTTGCTCTTTCATTAGGCCCTGGGAGCACATTTTGATGGAGTCACGGAAGAACTTAAAACAACATACAAAAAAACTCAAACAACAAGGACCACCTGCTGATTATTGCAGGCACAATAATATTGCAGGGCTCCAGGCACAGAGAGACTTACTAATGATATAAATAATGTACGGAAAATTTCGAAACCACTTGAATCTAATCTTAGGTTACAATACCAATCCGGTTATGATCGGCCAGATTTGGACCTCAAAATAGTAGCAGTAAACACAAAAATTGGAAACAATGGCAGTGAGATTAATCCAAACAAATTTAAACTGCTTCCACCCATCTTCTTCCAAGGCAAAGTCTACACACTCTCACGGTCTTCACTTTAACAAAAAAGGGAAAGTCAGAATAGAAGAAATGGTTAATAAATTAATGCAAATCAAAGGACCTCACCAAAAACCAGCCGATGCAACAAAAGTTCAGTCCAATATGATCCAATCATCGCAATGGTGGCGGGATAATAGTTGTGGAAGAAGAGATGAGTAAAGTTATTAGAACGTATAATAATGATCCTACTGTAGGTCTAAGCACATACAGTTTCCCGTTGATTTTCAAATGTCTGCCAGGGTTTTGTGGCTGTTGTGTTTCGAAAGAAATTCGGTCGCCCTCAGATGTATGACCTCATTTTTCAAAATCTAGCATATCAGCAAAGTCAATGAAGGGCTTTAAGTGTTATAGTTTGGTGACAAAAGAGATTGTAAAAAATCTTTTTTATGGCAGCCGACCAATGAACATTTGATACAGATTTTCAACAAACTATAAAATAGATTTTCAAACTAGAGGTTTAAAAGTGTCTGATATGCTCTGCAATGGGTTGCCGTTAGGGATTTGATCCGCCACTTGCACTTTGTTGATAGAATTAGCGAGTTTCAGAAGGCAACAGAGCTAACAGTCTATATAGTATCCTATAACCAAGAAGCGGAAACGTAAACTGTGGGCGTGGGATGTCACATTGAGGCGTTCGTGGAAGACGTTTACGACAACTGATTGCTGACGAATGGAACGAGAGCAGAGTCAGCGCCTGATAGAGACATATGGCTGAGATCCGGATCAGCAATCCTCGCATCAACTCTGCCAGGCCTCCCAGGATCCAGCAATGAATTCACTCCCCTGCTTTGGTCCCTGAGAGTTCCTTGGTATCCGAGTGCTTTTAGGTCTCTGAGTGTTCTCAAGTATTGGTGTCTTTTTAAAGTGAGAAAAGTCAGTCTAGTGTTGGAAGTGCGGAGGGTGATTGTAAAGTGAAATGGTTCCTGAAAGGATATAAAACAAGATGTCATGTTTCCATGTAATGACTGTTTTTTTACAAATGGAGGTGTTAGACCAACAGTGATGTCACAAGTCTGACGTTGTGGTTTCTTCCAGGTACAAACTTCCAACACAAATTAAAGTAGGAGTTAAATTCAGACTTTCAGGGTCTTGTATTTGAAGATTTACAAAGGTTTGAAAGGTAAATCCTTAGCCCTAGAAAGTCTATTACCAAATAATAATAAAATAAGTGTTATCTGTATTTCAGAGCACTGGCTAAATGAGAAACGATATCAGCATTTTCTTTTCCAACAGCTTTTACTGCGCAGCGGTATACTGCCGCAGTGGTACAAATGAAGGGGCGGAACACTTAATTTTTGGCCCGTAAACGATACTAAACACCAAAAAACAACTTGACACTAGTGCATTGTGTGAAGAACTAAATTTTGAAGTGTCCGCAGTAATTTAATGAAGATTTTAAAAGTTATTATTGATTTTTTTAACATTCCACCATCAGGAAATATCATACAAATTTCTAGAATTATATACAAAAATTTCTAAACTTTTTATTATGGCTGGGCATTTCACTATTCAGTTATTATAGGAGGTGACCTGAACTCGGCCTTTGATATCACAAAACTAATAAGCCTACAGCTAAACAATTTCAGGAATATCTTAAGGCTATTAAATTTTTTTTGTGTAAATTAAAATGCCCACTAGGGGTAAAAATTGTTTAGATAAACATATCTATAAATGCTAACTTAAAACAATAGAGTAGAATGTGAGCTTTATAACTGTCCCTTTTCAGACCAGGACGGTTCTTGATAATAAGTGGTGTGCCCATTAAAACCAGGTATAATCCAGGCTGGAAGCAACCAACTAATGCTGGTTTAAACCCACAGTTGGTTCTTACGGACAAAAGTGTCCAGTTGCTCGAGGAAAAACACGTAGCCACATACGACTGCGGGAGCTATATATCAGTAATAACTTAAGATGCTTGTTCAACATACTTTTTGAAAAAAAAAAGTTATTTTTGAAATCTTTTTAGACGTTTAAAATAGTAGCCTTAATTTAAAAAAACAGTAAACACAAGAAATACAAAAACTCAAAATAAAACATCTGTGGTTACCACGGGTGTGTGAACTGGCATCGATGAAAATAAACTGTTTTATTCTAATAATCAGCCTTAATTAAAAATAGTTTAGTCCTAATGATGATTTGGTAAAACCAAATGAAAAATCTTAAATAACCAATATCGAACAGCTCTTAAGAATGCAAAATTTTAAGCATCGAAATGCTCCAGTATATTGAAAATAGTAGCAAAAAGTGCAAAGCAGCCTGGAATTTTGAATTAAACAGGAATAACAATTCAACTTCCCAGTCATTCCAGTCCTAATCTCTCACCAATGATTTTAATAACTTTTTATTGAATCTGTTAATGGTTATTCAGAGAAAAACTTGTTAAGACTCCTGTGGACATTCGATGATCTTCTAAGTAGGGAAACAAATAAAGTAAAGCCAACTTTAATTGGAACTACATTACCCCCCAAGATATTATAAAAGCAGCAAAGAGACTTAACAACTCCAACAGTAAAGGGACATTTATAACCCTTTCTAACACAGCGTTTTTAAAAAAGTATAATTCCAGAACAAGTTTTCCCGTTCCTCTAGCATTCTGCATAAAACAAATTATTGGAAGAAGGTGTATTTCCTTACCCAGCTCAAAAATATCTCGGATATTGTCCAATATACAGACAAAAAAAGGAGCCCCGCCCCACTGGTCCAGTGCGCCCCCAGTCCGGTTGAGGCCAGTCCAGTCCGGCGCTGTGTGGGCCAGTAAGTACACCACAAAGTTTACCGCCCTGTATCAATACCTAACCAAATAATATCCCAAAATTTGTTGAAAGTAATAGCTATAATAGACCAGCCTTAGTAATGCGGGGGTGTGCATCTTGTAAGTAAATAACTACCTTAATGTAACACAATTCGGTTTTAGAAAGGGGAAATGTCAACTGTAGATGCAATAGAATAAATGAGTACAAGAAGCCTTCAGGGCATTTGAAAACAAGGCCTTATGCTCAGGCCACACTCCAATCATGTGCTCAATCATGACTACCTTATTTAATAAAACTTAAGTTTTTATAGGTGTTGAAAAACTCCCCTTTTTAAGTTTTTCTGAAATCATACTTACAAAATAGAAGTCAAAAAGTTCCTTAATTCGATGGTATTTGGTCCCAAGAACTAAAAGTCAACTTCGGTGTCCTCAGGGATCAGTCCCTAGGGACCTTCTCCTCTTTTTTAAATATCCAATAAATTGACCCTCCCCTGATTTTTATAAAAAGCCAGAAACTTATATTAATAATGCTGACGACACAACTCTGGTGAATATCCACCCTGCAGACATTAATAGCTTTGGGAAGAATTAACTGAAAACGCTTCTTCAGGGTGCCACCACATTGGTTCAATGCCAATGGTTATTTCCTTCTAAATCAAGAATTAAAACCCAAAAAATTAAATTTATGTTTAAAAAAAATAATATCCTGAGAATCCTGATTACCTTTTAATGGCAGTCAAGTTTTATTTTGGGGAGTGTTTTATTGTATAAACCATTTAACATGGAGCCAAAGCACATTGACTCGATTAATTAATCCAAGGAATAAATAGAATCATTTATCTCTTGATGGAGTCCCTCACTAATAAAAACCCCCAGAAATCGTATAACAGAACAGCATATTTAGCATATTTTCAGTCAATAATGCGTTATGGCCTCATACTCCTGGGGAAAATTGTATCGCAGAATAGGGAGAAATATTAAAACTCCCAAAAAAGAGCCTTTAAGGGCTTTAAACAAATTCCACAAGAATATGAACATTGTCCAACCCTTATTTATTGGAGAATTAAAAATACAAACATGTAATTAATCTCTATATTTAGGACTTAACCCCCTATATGCCAATTTAAAAATAAAATTAGTTTTATAAATATAAATTATGATATTCATAACTATAATACAAGGAAATAAGGATAGAGGCCCTCATAGCGTTTTCTATACTGAGGGGGTCAAATTTATTATTGCCAAAGTAGCTCCAACTACCATTATATCTATGAAAATTTACAATAAATTAAAGGTACTTATGATAAAATTATCCCAAATCCTGCAAATTTAAAAACAAAGTTTTTATAAACAGGCTATATAGAACATCCCCTTTATTACTAACTAGATGACTTTTTTTGTCATTGATCACAATAGACTTTTTAGAACTTTGCACGAGGCCCTTTTACATAATCACCATTTTTTGTTAATCATGTTTTTGCTGGTCTTTGCTTGAAGGATGTATACTTAGCTGTATGGCGGAGATAAGAGCTGTTTGTTTGACGGAGTATTTGATGGGTACTGTTTGGTCTATTTATTAATTGGATAGTAAAATCAGTTAAATGGAGGGTTATATATGTTAAAAAATCATTATGTTGAGTTTAATGCAGAGGAATTTTAATGATTTGGATTTTCACAAAGGTGTAATCTTACCGTTGCTATTAAGTTATGTAAATATTTTTTAGGTTGTAGTTAACAATATAATATTTTGTAATTTTGTAATCCTATTTAATATTGTGTTTTTGATTGATTATTAATAAATATCTGATTGACCATGTTTGAATATGTGATGGACTCATGACTAAAGCTTACCTTAGCAGCTTGAAATGACATTGTTCAATGATCTTTTGTGATTTTCTGTTTTTATGGCAAATAAATATTATTATTATTATTAATTATTTAATAAAACAAAAACATGGAGTTATAAATAAAATAAATTTAACATGAAATGTATGTACACCTAGTTTGACTTCAAGGACAACAGAATTGTAAAATAGTATATTTCTCATTACTTCATCACTTCTTTCTTTCCCAGTTTTTTATTTTGTAGTGACGCACTTAATTAGTATATATTTTTCAGGAGCCAGGTAAGTTCTAACAACACCTCAGTTTAGGATAATTGATTACCTCAAGATTCAGGACAATGAAAGGTCTTTTATAGAGATTCACAATGCAAACCGTCAAAGAGGATATAGCCTATTAGGTTTAAAACACACCGTAGTACCAAAACAAACACGAAACATTGTAAAAACTTTTTTTTTAAAGTACCCCGTTAATGATGGAAGGTACAAATTACATCCTTTATCTAACTACCCATATTTTATCACTGACAAAATAAAAAAAATCGCCAACAAAAACCTAATGCCTAAGTCAGGATCTCAAGTCCTGATATAAGGTACAGTCGGGTTGACTAATGGACTCAGTAACTGACCAAGAGGTGTGCAGTGATACCAGCAGACGCGGACACACATTTTTAATTTTGTTTTTTGGTAATGTAAAAAAATAATGTCAAATATTATAAATAATAAAAATAATAAATCAAAAACCCTCAATAAAAAATATAAAATATATAAATCCATCAATAATAAATAAATAAAATATTTAATAAAAAATAATAATAAAAAATTATGAATTATCATATGAAATATAAAAATATAAAATCAAAAATGAAAATATCCTAATAATTATCCCAAATTAAAAAATATAAAATATAATCATCCTATCAAATATTTCATCATATATAATCATAATTCATTAAAATAATCATATTATCCAATTTTCTTTCAAATTTTCCCCCAAATTTTCCTTATGTAGACAAAATTTTCTGCAAGCAATTGGCTCGCATGAATTGTCACACATTCCTGCACTCTGGTTGAGATTACCCCTACAAAAAATGTATACAATTTAAATAAGATAAACAGGTTGTAGCACAGACAAAACTTCAATATAGTGGTGGATATATCCACACTTTCTCTTTACTTTGTTTGCTAGGTTTTATGAGGGTTAGACACAGATTTTTTAAACCAAAATATTAACTGATCTTCATTTAGATTTTAGAGTTAGTAAACTATAAATTTGTTATTGACTTAAAATGTTTATTGTGAATGTAATTTGTAGAAGATGAATTCTAGGACAACTAGCCCTCTACTACAGACATTAACTTAACGATAATAAATACAACCTAGTTGAAATGCCAAAGTAAATCTGAATTAAGATTTTTTTAAAAACCGCAAATATTAATTCACACCTCAATTAATCTTAGGAATCCGCCTTGTAGAAGTTTTGCATAATTTCCTTTTCCACTGTGTAGTTGAAAGTTCATCTTCATCCATGTCTTTTCTGTCAGCTGAATTTCTTCATCATTGTCAAGATTGGGTGGAAACAGTCGGTTCTGGTACAGTGCGTTGAACCAGGCGCCAGTGGTTACGTTCCAATTCAAGCCAGTGAACGTCCTGCAAAATTCAATTCAACGAAGTTTTATTTTTTCTGTGTTGCCAGTTATTAGTATTTATATGTATAACAGGCCCTATTAAATTTAATGTTGCTCTGTAACAGTGAATTAAACCTTGCGTAAATGTTTTGTAGCTTTTATAAATTAAATAAATAAATAATGGAAAATTCTGTTGGGAAGTATTTTAGTGATCTTGAATGATAATGATGCACAGGCGTTTTGGTGGTGTATTAGAGACTATCAACAATAACTGACTTATAATATCAAGATCCTTTCCTACACAGCTGAGAAAGTTCTTTTTTCAAACAATATCTGTAACCAGATTCCAATATAAGAATCTGATACACTCTGACACCCATGAATGAATTGAGTATGGACAGGGTTTAAAACAACTATTATAACCTGTCACTATTTCCCAAACCATAGAATTGGATCGCCTACATAGTTATGCACTACTAAGAGAAATTCAATACAAAGTAGTTAGCCATGTACTATGACTTTTAGATACCTACTTAGTTTCCTGTTCCTCACCTTTACAGCATAAGACAAGTGCCTAAAACCCAACTTAGCTTTAACAGTTACAACAGTACTCACTCTAGTAATAATGTTGGTTAAATGTATTTTTATCAATTGTTAAAATTATTTTGGCTTTGAAAATGCTTAATGGTTTCATTTTAGACAAAATGCCATAACTGGTAATATCATGAAAGACAGAACTGAACGACTGCTAAACTGGTCTCACCTGCTCACTGTTCGTATTCTCTTATCTGTTTCAAGAATGTTGTTACAGTTCTGTACGAACTCTGCTATAGTTGTGAACACTTCCATCGACGATTGAATGAAGTCTGCATACTGTCTAGGCAGCTCTGATAGCGGTTATCACTCACTGGAACAGAGATTGTATCATAGATCTCAGTCAGTGTACATTCAACGGTGTTAGTTAAATTAAAAATATTATGTAGGAAATAAAAGAAATCTAATAATAGGAAATTTGTGTTGTAATGTTGACAATAAATTATCAAACATCTTATAAATATAAATGAATCACAAAAATGTGTTGGTAAGCGCTAATCTCGAAAACGACTGGACCAATTCGATAATTTAATTCCTTTTTTAGTAGTAGTAAAAGTGTTCATTGAAATCCATGGAAAGTATTTTATGAAGCAAATATAGAAAAGTTACCATAATATTTTGAAATTCAGAAAAAAATGTAGTTTTTTTTAACATTTCATACTCCAAATTAAATTGGCTACTAAACAGCTTGTTCAAACCTTCAGTTTTAAAGGTCGCCAAATTGGCTGAAACATCTGTTTACATTTAAATTTTATGAAATATTAAGGTAAACAGTGATTGATCAGTAGTGTAATGCAGATAGTAAATATGAAGTTAACATATAAATTTTTATATCCAGATTGCGCCAGTTATGGATTTAAATAATCTAATTGCATTTTAAATATTATTTAAACACTGCTATGTAACCAACCCTTAATGAACGAAGTTATGAATGTTTTTCAGATAATTTAACTATGTTAAACTGGTGGTCTTGGCAATTAGTGATATTGCATTTTAACAGTGGCATATGGAAAACAGAAAAATCAACACTAAACATGTTCAAAACGATTCATTGTTTTCCCTGAGGCTACAGGTCCAAAAAGCAAGGCTGGTATAGGACGCAAAACTCTTAATACCGATTATTCTTTTTGGAATGTTTGCATAACCTAAAAAAGGGATTTTCCCCCCTTATAAACCAAAAGTACAATAAGAAGTAGGTATCACTTCCCCCTATGGTGGTAATAGGCTTTTCAGTCCTATTAAGTGTGGTCACATATTTTCTTCATCAAGAAGAACCAGACCAACTATGTTAACACTATTTTAGACCAAAATAGTTTTCCCGAGAACTAGATAATCGAACGTCATGTAGTATATTGATCCAGGGCGATATGGCAAGCTAAACTGAGACATAGTAGTGAAGTGAAATTTAAAAGGTCTTAAGTAGGCACTTTTTAACCCGAAGTAGGCATCTCGGTCCTACGCCGTAAGTATATATATATTTTTTCTTCATCAAAAACAACAATATTTTTTATCTACTATGGTACTGGAAAAATCTTAGACCCTGAAATATATGACAATGACGGGAAATATACGCTTTTTGACCGAAGTAAGTTTTCCGAGACCTGTGTGATCCGAGATTTGTGTTTTTCCTGATCCAGGATGACAAGGCAGATTCCTCTTTGATGTTATGTAATATAAATTAATTAAACCAGGAAATGCTCCTAAACTCTGATACTATTTACCATGAACTTAAATTAATATCTACCTTGATGTATGCCTACTTACGTTTTAAAATTTTTAAAAAAAGGATTCCCATCATATTACATCATAATTTGCTTTTACTGAGCAATATAAGGGACTTTCGTTCAAAAGATATGCGACACAGAAGCCGCGGGTAAACAGTTAGATAATAAATAAATATGTTTTATAATTAAAATCTAAAATATATCTAAATAGACATAAAAATATACAACCTTTTTTATATGCTTCAACACTTTTCCTCTGAAAGACAATTCTAAATTAGCTGAATAACAAGAGCGATTTCAAGCAAATACCTTGATGTTTACAAAAATGTTACAAAAAATTAAATACAACAATTCAGAACAGTCAATTTGAACCTTAATATTTTTTTTAGGTATCACGCAAGCTGAAACATTTTTTTGGGATTTTCTTTTGTCGACCAGCCTAAGGGTTGCAATACCTTAAATGTATGTTTGTTTCAAGATAATTTAACTCTATATTCCATTACTTTTCTATCGTGGTAAATTTTCCATTATTTTGACTACTTAAAAACTCTATGGAAATGCTTTCACTAATCAATGACCATTATTATGGTAATTTTTAATCAGCATGCAATCTTAGTTAATGTGATAATCTTTTTATACTATAACTAGCGGGCCCGGCGCTCTTTGCTGCGCATTTCATTAATTTTTTTGCAAAAAGTATGCCCGCGGCTGCTTCGCACAAAGCAATTTCCCGTTGAAACCAGTACACTATATTCACATATTCTTTTATCTATCACAAATGTCTAAACATTGCTGAGAGTAATTGATAGTCGTTCCATCGTTGAGCCTCTTGGGCGTATTTATGAAGGTATGTACCATATTTCCTGCCTCTATCTAAGCTGTTACCCACAGGCTTCGCACGCAAATCTTAAGAACCGAAGTCCTAAATTACTTAGTAAATTTTATTATTTTACTCTAATAAATTTTAGATTAAATTAAGTTATATCTCCGATGCCACGATTGGACTTGCTTTGTTGTCCTCGATCGAGAGAATAATATACACACGGAGTTTTGAGAACCATACTTGTCTGTCAAAAAAAACAACTAGAGGAATGATTTATAAACATTCTTTATATTTGTAGCCAACTTAAGATAGTAATTATGATATACTGCATTACTCTTCTGATCAATCCTGAGCCATGAGGTTTATATTAAATTTAAATATTGCTGTTTAAAGGTGAATTTTTACGTCAAATTTGAATGGTTTTATCTGGATAGTAAAAGTCTATGTTTAAACAGTGATTGCAAAAAACAGTTTTACAACAAAATTTGTCGTTTTCTTCTTAAAGCTTACTCCTATGCCTTTAAAACTATAATGTAATATATTTTAACAAAGAACAGCTGATTAAAAATTTGAAAAGACGGTTAACAAATGTTTGGGCTTGCAATGCATTCATATGGGTACTTCAGTAACTCAGTGGGGGGCGGAATTCCCTGAAACGGGAAAGGGATTGGCATAGCTTTATAAACCTTCTCCGTGGGAAAAATACATATACGTACAAATTTTCATCATGATCCGGTTCCCCAATAGTTCACGAATCCAATAAAGGACAAACATACAAACATTCAATTTTATTATATATAGACTAGCTGTATCCCGCGGCTTTCGCACGCTTTTCGGTAAAGCGTTCCCCGTGTAATGTGCACTTCCAGGCTCAAGTAAATTATATTCCCAACGCCGATTGTAGAGTTGCTTTGTTGCCGACGATCAAGAAAATCTGTATAAATTTTATAGCCATTTTAACACGTACATGTGTTTATTATTATAAAGTGGTCTAACACTCAAGCTTTTAAGTTCAACCAGAAATTGTATACTTCAAGACAAATATACATCATAACTTAGCGCCCTTCAAGTAGTGTTTTGGCTATTAAATATTCCGTAACGAGTCTCGTATTGCAGATTTATAAAGTGCAGGCGCTTTTAAAATCTATTATCTTTACAACGCCCACCTGGAGGTGAGTTACATCGAATATACAAAAGCATCAGAAACCTTCTTCGTGGAAAAATACAATATACATAACAAATTTTCGGTAATAGATCGCCTCCAAATAGTTTACGATTCCATAAAGTGACAAACACAAAAAACATTAATTTTATTATATATAGAATAATAATAAATAAATAGCTTTGTATATGTTATAACTCGTTGTACACCACTTTAGAGTTACTGTCCGTAATGAAATTGTAATAAATTTATATAATAACTGTATAATAATTAACTTTAATCCCATGCGTAACCTATAAGGTGAATTTTTACGTCAAAATTTGAATTGTATTTATCAGGATAGTAAAGTCTAAGTTTTAACAGTGATTGCAAAAACAGTTTAAACAAAAATTTGTCGTTTCTCCCTTAAGCTTACTCTATGGCTTTAAAACTATAAGTGTAAATAATATGTTTACAAAGAACAGCTGAATTAAAAATTTGAAAGACGTTTAGAACATATGTTTTGCTGCAATCATTTCTTATGGGTATTTCTGTAACCATGGGGGGGAATCCTGAATCGGGAAAGGGATGGGCTAGCTTTTAAACCTTCTCCGTGGAAAAAAAACATATACGTACAAATTTTCATCATGACGGGGCCCCAAAAGTTCACGATTCCATAAAAGGAAAACATACAAACATTCATTTTTATATATATAAAAAATAAGGCTTAACTTAAATATCTCTGATATAGCTCTTTGATTTTGCGCTTGGGGGAGTTGAGTTTCCCCATAAAAGTTTTTTCCAAATCAGATGTGGACATAGTGATGATTGTTTTTAAAACGTACTCGCGCACACTGAATGTCGTAATGGTAACATTGTGTTGCTAAAAAGGCTGCTCCGATCTTCAACAAAGGATTCTTTTTTAGTCACAGACAAATACCAACTTAGATTAAACAGAAGGATGTGTTTAA